>NC_048300.1:113180359-113231631 GCF_013100865.1 Trachemys scripta elegans
CCTGGGAGGGAGGGGGAGACTCCGAGTGGCTGCGGCGCGGGCGCCGCTTCTCCCCCTCCCTCCTAGGCTTGAGAGCCTGGGGGGAGGAGGCAGGGCTGGGGATTTGGGAACGGGGCAGAGTTGAGGCGGGGCCAGGGTGGGGTAATTAAAGAACGGGAGGGGGGGGAGGCGGGGGCGGCCAAAATTGTTTTTGCTTTGGGTGGCAAAAATCCTAGAGCCGGCCCTGTACATACCTATGCAGTGTCTCTTCTGTCTTCACTGCTATCTTTAGCAATGTAGTACCCTGCTTCTGGAGCCTTTTCTCCCGGCAGGGAAAGGCTCTGGCAGCAAGGAAAGGCTCTGACAGCCCCCCTGTGCTGGACCCTTTCCCTGCTGCCTGCTCCTGCCTGAGCCTTTCTCTATTATATGTAGCAGCACACCTCAGTGTGGAGCAGCCTGCTTTTCACTGTGTAGCTATATATACCCTACATGCCACCCCGAGTGTAGATGAGACCTAAAGGGGAACCTGCAGCAGCAGGGTGGACCAGCAGGAGATGATTAGAGGAGAGAAAACAGAGTGGGTAATTACATTAAATTGACTTCAAACCCAGAAAAAAAAATCAGGTTGAGTTCAGAGGATGAATGAAGGTTTGTATTGGTTCTGACTTTGCCAGATCTGGTTTGTCTGTTCATGTTATAACATGTCAAAGGACTGCTTTGAATACAGTCGGCCAGCTAAAACTACCTGGTGTATTTTTAGGATCTTCCTTTCCTTAAGAAAGGATGGGGAAGGAGGGTAAATACATTTTTAAAATCCTAGCAAAATGTGCTGCTTTGCTCTATTAACCCCCTCAACTTCTGCCAAAATGTCCATATGTTGTAGCAGAAGTTGTATGTAAAAAAGTTAAGTTATAGTGGTTAGAGCAGAGGGGTAGGAATTGAAACTACTGAACTTTATTTCCACATGTGACTGAGTCATTGTGTGATTTTTGGATAAGTTACATAGCCACTGCATGCCTCAGTTTCCCTGTCATTGACCTTACCTTTCACCTTAATTAATTGCTTAATGTTTGTTAACTCTTTGAGATCTTTGACTGAAAGGTGCTGTGACAATGCAAAGTATTATTGTATACAAATAATAATAATTAATAAATTATTTATTGCTTTCCTCATTCAAAGTGCTTTATAAACATTAACCAAGTTGTTCCCATATGGAAAATATTAATCATAGTATTTTTCTCCTCCTATGCTCTCTTTCTACCCCTTGTCTCCCATCCGAGTAACACCAGCTCAACTGCCTGTCCTACTTCTGCTATTCTTCACATGTTTCTATGTGGAACCTCACCTGGTAGGTATATTTACTAAACCCTATATGCCACCATAGTTTTTCCCAAACACACTTACGTATGTACCCCACGTAGCTCTCTACATACCTATGCAGTGCCTCTTCTGTCTTCACTGCTATATCCATCCTGAGTAATGTAAATAATCAATTAATTTCTATATTGTTCTTTGTCAATATTTAAAGTTTCATGCATCTCATTTGCTGTGTAAGTTTCTGGAGCTGTGCTTGATGGTGGCAATACACTTTAATTCAGATAAAATACAAAGTTATTTCTGTGTTGAATCTGGTTGGTGGATCAACTTTCACTGTCTGAATGCCTAACTCATATGAAGGTGGTACTGGAAGTAATAACCCTATGTTGCTTTTTGCAGAGCTGTTTCCTGTTTCCATGTCTGTAATTCTGGCATCAAACAATTTTGATTAGCAAATACCCACGGGAAAGTGAAATAAAATTAGAGTTTCTGTCCTGAGTGTGCTTTCAAAGAAGATTGTCTCTTAGGCATCCAATTCCTAATTATTTTAAGTTTTAAAACTTAAAAAAAAATTGCGTATGGAAAATCTATAAATTCCAAAGAAGTATTGTAAAATGGTTTTCCTTGTAACAAAGGACTGAATTGTGCTTAAAATATGCAGGTTTAGCACTCTGATAGCACTTAAAGAAAATGAAGTGCAGTGGATATTTGTTAATATTTGAAAATTCATTTTCTCCTTCTTGTGTGCTTATTTACAAGTAGGGCTGTCTACGTCTTCAATAAGAGATGTGGAGCCATCATCCAAACTTCATTCAGATTAGATTCTGCCCATCTGAAAAACATCAAATACCTTGAAAGCCTTAGCAGTAATGTAAGGGATGGAATGGAGGGCAGGTGGGTTATCCAATAGGACAAATATTCAAACTGATGTCTGAAACTGAACACCCAGATTTATTCCAGGCACACACACATGTATAGAAAACCCAGAAACAAGCAGTAGCAAATGCAAATTGGGCAGATAGTTGTGCAGTTATCCAATTTATGTAGCATACATGTGAAAATTTTGCATATGTAACTTTTGGAGGTCTGTTAGAATATTTGAATGGGGCAGAACTGGCAGAAATTATCAATGAAACCCTCAGAGACCGTTTATTTTTCTAGAAAAGTAGGAAAAACAACAGCAACATTTTAAAGATTAAATGTAATCTTCTTTTGCCAAAAGCTCAGATGGGTGACTTAGGTTTTGAGCATCTATCATATCATAAGCTATCATATGCTATCAAAAGTATCATATCACAGGAACAATTTAGTCATAACATCACCATTCTGGACCTTTCAAAACTATTTTTTTACATTCAGAAAAGGAGACATGCAGATTTACCAAAAAAAAAAAAATATTCTCTAGTTCAACAGGAATTATTTAGGGGAAGTTCTATGGCCTGTGTTATACAGGAGATCAGATTAGATGATCAGCATGGTCCCTCCTGGCCTCGGAAGCTATGAATCTACTCTGGAAAGTATTACCTTTGGAATGCTATGACATGTAAGTGTGGATATGTCTTTCCTGTTTCTCTATGAATTAAAATGAAATGACAGGTTTCAGAGTGGTAGCCGTGTTAGTCTGTATCAGTAAAAAGAACAAGGAGTACTTGTGGCACCTTAGAGACTAACAAATTTATTTGAGCATAAGATTTTGTGGGCTAAAATCCCCAAAAGCTTATGCTCAAATAAATTTGTTAGTCTCTAAGGTGCCACAAGTACTCCTTGTTCTTTTTATATGAAATGAGTATGCCATAGGAAAATGTTAAATTAACCGTTATTGTGCCATCATACTTTTGAATGGTGAGCACGATCTGTTGGGTTAGAAGGATCTTGAAATGAGTTGTCTCTGTTCTGGACATGATCATAGAAGAATAGGTCAAGAATCCACAAACTGAGGTGGATTTTCTCTCTTTGTGATAATTTTAATGAATGAGAAGAAAAATCTGCTGCTTACATAGCATACGGGGAAAAACAGTATAAAACAGGGCTGTAATAAATACTGCTTGCTTTTTGATGTGTGCTAACTTTGAAATCCATGCTGGATCTTTCAATACTTGCTTACTAACTTCAAAATACAAGGTTTTTAGCATTTACAATAATATATATTTGCTCTTTCATCTGTTCACTATACAGTGTCAGTTTTCATGAAAACACCTGCATGTGTTCTTGGGTTCATCATGCCCTGTGACCCTAAAAACTTTCATCTTTAGATCATGCTGTGAGCTGATACTGCACGTGCCACTGACTGGAATGTGGATGGTAGCAAAACCCTGTTTGTGGTTTCTTTTTCATCTTCGGCATAAAGTGTAACATATCACAGATATCAGCACAAACTTATTTACCTGTCTACAGCTTTTCACAAGGTTCTCTCTTGCCAGGATCTCTATCTGAACTCATCTTTTACTGAGCAAAACCATGTAATCACAGGAACCCCCATAATCCTACAGCTTTTATGTAAAACAAGGCTGACCCCTAGGCACTAGTAATTGGAAACCTAGAAAGCACAGGCAGTCTAAACTCTCTAAAGTTTGGCTATTTAAATTCCAAACTTATCCAAAGCTTTAAGATCTTTTTCTCCTCCTCTTATCCCCTCCCCCAAACTCCAACTCCAGGACCTCTCAGTTAGGACCCTTTCAGAGATTAATATCAAGGTTCTCAGGTTGGTCCCTTTATCGTATGTACTTTGGCTGGCTGCTGTCTTCAAATCTTGCCAGTTCTACAGACATCTCCAAATCAGACACCACAAAACGTATTGGGAGTGCTCTGTAAACTATATTGATTTCACTTAAGGCCAGATTAATTACTGCTACTGTCAATAGATGGGAAAGGCAATAAATGTCATCCAGAGAGGATTGGAGATTAGGCTGGGAACACCTTTTCCCAAGGATTCTGCAACAATGCCCAGTTGATCTTAATCATGAATAATACACAGTGCTTATGTAATAGTTTTTCTCGTTGATTTCAAAATGCTTTCAGAAGGTGTTTTAAGTATCATTATCTCTGTTTTGAGGGGAAACTTGACACACAGAGAAGTTAAGTGACTTGCCCAAATTTACACAGCAAGTAATTGTCAAAGCCTGGAATAGAACCCAAGATTAGGGTGAAAAAGCACTTAGGTCTTAGATCTCTAATTGTTACCCTTCTTGAGATGGGATCCTGCAGTTCATTGTTTCTGGACTGGGGACTTCTGCTGCAGACCCTTGCAATTCAATGTGCTTATCTCAGAAAGTTTAGTTCAGCAATGATGGGGTTAACCAGCGACCAGCCTGCTTTCATAAAGCAAAGTACTATTTATTCAGAACAAAAGCATATCTTAAAAACAATAAACAGCTTTACACAGGCCTAGTTTACCAGGCAGTCACCCATCTTCCACATGGATTCCCTGGCAGAGTTCAAAATATATTTGGTCCTCCACGGGGCTTATTTCTCCTGCTCACAGTTTTATGTCAGTTCTTGGATAGCGTGAAAGTGACTCATCTCCCTATGTCAGGGTAGTAACTTTTTTATAGGTTTCAGTTTTTTGTCTGCTGGGCCTCTTGAACCAGATCTAGCCAATGTATGCTTGTTTCCCAAGGGGGTGAAACTTTTTGCAGACATGTTACTTACTTTGTTTCAATGTTCGGGATTTGCATTCATTACAGGAAATGTTGCTGAGCCAGGAATACAATCACTAGCCAGCCCATAAAGATATGTATAGATATATAAACCATAAAGTTGATATAATAGTTTTTGAATATTCCATGCTTCCAAAGCAACACATCTGTCACAACTGCTATCAATATCATTTTCACAAGTTTCAAAATTCTCCAGCCTTCTGGAATAAAATTAATGAGAGAAAATAAGAGGAAAGTCAAGAGTTAAAAAGGTGTAGGGTGGTATGTATCACATGCATGGGTGAGAGGACCTGGTGGGTAAAGAAATCTCATGGTTATCAAGAACTAAGTGCATATACCTAAGTACATACTGCCTTTTGCAAACGAAAGGTGTCTGTGCTTGGTAAAACTTAAATTCTTGACTGCTCTGTTTTGTAAGATGTTTTGACTAGAGAGGTGCCAAGCTACACAAAAGGAATTCGAAGAGTCTGTGAAGGATGCTGTGCTCATTGGGGTGCATGTAAAGATAAGGCTCTTTGGCATTTCCTTTCCCATCTGCTGCCAGAAATTTGAACTAGAAAATGCCTTGTCCAAATTGACTGACCATAGAGCTCAGACTAGAGGAGAGAGACTTCTCTCTCAATTTCTGATTCATTTCTTCAGGCCGGGTCAGGGCACGTCCCTTTCATCTCTTTACTAGGATTCTGCTTATGTTCAAAGCTTGTGCAGCTTTGTTAAACTGTGACTTTTCCCAGTTTTCTGGGCTTGATACACCACATTAACAACATGCCTCTCCTCAAATATTAGGCACAGACTTCAAGTACAGAAATGTAGGTTTAGGCTCTTTTTTTTTTGTTTTCAAAAAAAAAAAAAAAAAAAAAAAAGAGGAGCTTAAAAGCTGGTCTACACTGAAAAGTTACATTGGCATACGTAAGTCCACACCTCTGAGAGACATAGCTATGCCGACCTAACCTCTGGTATAGGCAGCACTAGGTTGATAGAAGAAGAATTCTTCTCTCAACCTTGGTATTGCCTCTCGGGGAGGTGGATTTAACTACAATCACGGGAGAATCCCTCTGATTGCAGCAGTGAGTGTCTACACTGAAGCGCAGTAGCAATTTAAGTGTAAACAAACCCTGAGGTAATCGGGTGTCTAAATTCCACTGAAATTCAATGAGAGTTGGTTGCATAAATCCCTTAGATTCCTCTGAAAAATCTCTTAAGTTTTACGGATGACTTACCTAGTTTTTAATAAAGAGAATTATATAGTAATAAAAATATAGTAGAGTAGTATTAATACCATCACTACTGCTAATAAAACATTATATATGCAGAACATATGAGATAGGATTTTCAAAAACGTGTAAGTAAATTAGAACAGGGAGAAGGGTACATCTACATCATGATGATTAAATTTAAGCCTAATCAGATAGACCTAACTGCATGTATCTTATAATTATCTTGTGACTACCTTGCTTAACAGCTTGCACTCAGGACAGGTGGGTAGAGAGTAGAGATGCCTCTCTCTCTCTCTCTCTCTCTCTCTCTCATATGCATTCTTTGGCACCAGTAGTTATCCAGATTCCATACTTCAAGTTTTATGAAGGGTAAATAATCCCCTCAATTATGTAGGCACAGGACTTCATAAAGTCTTGTATTCTAACAGGAAAACTTTAAGTCAAGACAAAAAATGATCTGTCAGCCAACGGACGCATTTCAATGATCAAATAATCTTTCTGTCTTTAGCTGTAGTTCTGTACCATCTGGAGTCAGCTCAGAGTATTCCAACAGAGGCTATTAAGATAAACAGCACAACGATCCATTGTCATTGTGCAATGGGAACAATAATATTTTTCAGATTGATAGAGGGGAACAGAGAGCCTTAATGGCATTGTGAACATGAATTTTCAAGAACAAATGAGTCAAATAATGTAACAAACCAGACTTTTTTCTTCAAGTGAATTTTAATGTTGGTGAAGGATTGTCAGCCTTGGAGACTTAATGCCTCTATGCACTAGTTATTTGTGTGAATGACTGACAGCAGCTGGAGCACGCTGTTCAGTTCTGGGAGCACAAAACTACAAGTTGGTGCAATGAAGGCAGAGCAGCTGCAGAGAATTAACTGCCCCGGAAGCCAGAAGTTGCTTCAGGGAGAGTGAATTATTTTATAATATTGGCTCATCTAATATTTCTTGCAGCACTGCAAGCCTCCTTCTGCTACCCTGTCAATGGGCCTCAATCCTGAACTGAAGGGACCTTAACCTCTGAGACAGCCAACAAGGATGCCTGTTAATGTCAGTTGTAATAGTAGTGTCTGTGATGCAGATATAATTTCCTAAATTTACCATAGAAATAGACGATTGATGTTCTTTGAAGGATTCTTTTGAAGGTGACTGTTCCAATGGTTAAACTATCAAGGGAATGGTGGATTCTCCATCTCTTGATGTCTTCAGATGAAGTCTGGATGCCTTTCTGGAAGTTATGCTTTAGCCAAACACAAGTTACTGGGCTCCATACTGTAACTGGGTGAAAATTAATGGCCTGTGATATACAGGAAGTCAGACTAGATGATCTAATGGCCCCTTCTGCCCATACACTCTTTGAATCTATGAATCCATATTTGTGGGGTAGGAATCTGTGATTCAGCTGGGTTAGTGGTACTATAATTTGGGACAGAGATGATGTATAACTCATAATGGGGGGGGCACAATGTAAAGGTTTTGTGTGACTGCCCCTTGTGTCACCTCTGGACTGAGAAGCAGCAGCAGAGCCAGGAGTGCCAGGGCAGTGGTGAGCCAGAGCCTTGGGGAACATCTCATGGCACCCGGGCTAAATGGGCAGGGCCCAGCTCCAGGGGGTGTTGCCGACTGGAGCAGGGCTCCTTCAGGGGAAAGGCAAGAGCACATCAGTGGTGCAGCTCGGAGCTGTGCCACCTGCTCTGCTTGGGGAGTGCCCGGACATGCAGAGGTGGCCTGGCTCAGGGAGCAGGGCAGGTAGTGATGCTGGGCAACCAGTCAGCACCCCGCTCCCACAGTATGGAGAGCCAGGGGCCTGAGCGGGCCAAGAAGCTCCCACCAACTTCTGATCTGCCGGCTCCTGGCAGGAGGCAATGCCCCACAGTTTGAGAATCTCTGTCCTAAATGGAAGGCAGAAATCTGGGGTGGAAGGGCATGTGACCCCATGTGCCCCGCCCCCACGTGTCACCTCTCAAAAAACCCAACCCACTTGAGGGCCTCCAAACACAAGGATTGCCTGATGGCTGTTGGATACAGTTAGCCCATGTAGTGATTAGGAAAACTGATGTGAAGTTAAAACAAAACAAAAAACAATTTCCCCGCAGTCTAGAACCTACAATCACATCAGATGGTAGTAATTCCTTTCTCATTCTTTTATTGGTAGAAACTATGGATCTGATTCACCACTTTGTTATACCAGTTTATATGGGTGTGACACCATTGACGTCTGCAGAGTTACACTGGTGTTAAAATGGTGCAACAGACTGGTGAATGAAACCTAGCGCTTGATTATATGTACCATATAGATATTTATATTGTTTCTTATATTTTCTGAATTTTTGCAAAGTACTGTCTGTTGTGAAATGTAAGGATTCACTGGTCATTTTTTCCAGGCATTCTAATAATGATCTTTAGGAGAGGAGGGGGATTTCAGAGGAGCTCCAGGTGCTAAAATTTGAGGAATATATCTCTTCCTGAGAGATTTCTAATTTGCTGTGGAGTAACACCATCTGACAGTACACTCAGCTACATTAAAATAAATACCATTTCTTTTTCAGTTTCTGTTATTACTCTTGTATTTATGTTCATTATTGAAGGCTGACTATATTTTAGATATATATTCTCTGTGCCACTGTAGCACTTTTAGTGTAGACATACCCTCATTTGCCACCCTAGCCTGACTTCTCCTGTGGAGTTCCTGACTATGGTTAATGCTATCAGTACCACTAGCACCTCACAGGGAGCTCTACTTAGGATATGAGAAGCCTATGGGGTTGTGCCAAGGCAGGGCATTTCCCTCACCTCTTCTAAACAAAAGTTCTAGAGAGGACTTTCACAATCTCTTTATCTCTGTGACTATTTTCTGAGTAGAGATGTGCTCTTTATAATGCTGCTACTGACAATCAATGAATATCTGTATGTCTTGATGTGAATTGCCTTTTCACACTATGGCTACTTCTACACGGCACACTTCTTGTGGCAGTGTGTAGGGTACGTGTGGCAGTGAAAAGCAGGCTGCACCCACACTGCGCTGTGTAGCTAGGTGTGTCAGTGAAAGGCTCTGCCTGAGGGCAGGCAGCGGGGAGCCTTCCCCACTTCTGGAGTCTTTCCCTGCCACTTGGAGTGGAGGGAGCTCCCTGCTGCTGGCCAGTAGCTTCATGCTACAGGAGGCTTTCCCTGTGGTGGGGAAAGTCTCCAGCAGCAGGGAGCCCAGCGGGACACTACGCTGTTAAGAATAGCAGTGTAGACATAAAGGCACTGCTTAAGTCAGGTAAAGAACTGTGGAGAGTACATAGCCAGGAACATACCCACAGGCTTCAGGCGTGTCCTTACTGTATTCATCTAAGCGAGGGTTCAGCAACCTTTCAGAAGTGGTGTGCCGAGTCTTCATTTATTCACTCTAGTTTAAGGTTTCGTGTGCCAGTAATACATTTTAACATTTTTAGACAGTCTCTTTCTATAAGTCTATAATATATAACTAAACTATTGTTGCATGTAAAGTAAATAAGGTTTTTAAAATATTTAAGAAGCTTCATTTAAAATTAAATTAAAATGCAGAGCCCCCCGGACCGGTGGCCAGGACCCGGGCAGTGTGAGTGCCGCTTTTGGCACGCGTGCCATAGGTTGCCTACCCCTGATCTAAGCAGTGCCTCACTGTCTATCTGCTATTTATACCTGTGCTAGAGGTGTGCGTATTGTATGTACTCTACACACTTCTGAAAGGAGTGTGCAGTGTAGACATACCCTAGAAGATTGTAGTAGAAGAGCCCTGTAGCCCATTCCAGTCTTGCTACCTACTTACCAATGTGTAGTGTCTGTAACCTGTCTTTTTTGTTTTGTTCTGTTTCCTCTAAGTACCTCTTCAACTCCTTTTTGAATATATGAATAATCACAGCCTGAGCTGTGATCTTTGACAGCTTATTCTATACCTGACTTGCTCTCTGTAAGGACACTCCTTGATCCTGCAATGAGCTCTGTACTACCAGAAGCGTTTGTCTCTCATTGCAGCACCAGGGCCTTAATTCCCTTTGTTCTAATCAGCACAAATATAGTTTTTTTAATTTCCCCATGTGACTGTAATCAGATTCATTTTGATATTGTTTTTAATGAGCTGACCTTGCATGCAGTTATTACTGAGTGATATAGTAATGATCAAACATTTTGTAAAGATCTAATGTTCAACATACAAGATTGGGAACAGTTTTCCATGATCTTCATCTAATTTTCTGGTGTTCTGCCAGTGCTAGTTCTTCATGATCCCTCTTCTAATGCTGCTCCCAAAATTGTGCTCAGTACTTCATATGTGATATCTGCTGCCCTTGTTCCAGGTAGATTATACATGTGGATAAGATCAATGACTCAATCACTTCAATTTAGAATTAAACTTTAGGGAAAAAGAGAATGAAGAATACTTTTGGTATAAAACAGTTTGCTCAGCTAAAATGAATAAGAGACCTGTTCATGAATGGGTAGTTCCCTGGCTAACTGCCACTCCCTTTCTTGACAAAGTCAAAAGACATTCTTTCTCTTATTGAAAAATGCCAGTTTAAACTACATGCATCTTCAGAACAGAAAAGGGTAGATTTGAAACTTGCTGCAGCATGCTGAATGGATCATGCAATGGAATTAATTTGCTTTGCATCCCAATCTATCTATTCTTGGTGTTGTATATCCACACAGTTTGGATAGTCAAGATTCTACTGTGTATTACATTTATATAACCTCTTTCATCCTGAAGAATCTCAATCATAATTTCAGTAGTAGACCTAGTTCTCCTCACCGTTACAGGAATAAGTCCACTGCAGTCAGAGTGACACAAGTGTAAAGCTGGTGTAGCTGAGGAAAGAATTGGGCCTTTGTTTCCTACAGAGATAATCTCCCTGTCATTTAAAAAAAAATTCTGGATTTCTTTCCTTCAAAATTAGACTAGTGAGTTTTCTATATATACGTACGATCCAGATTCACTCCTGGTTAAGGCTGACTTCTGTGCAGGGTCCCAGCAGCAGAAAGTCTGTGTGGAAAGGGGAGGATGCAGTTACAAAAGGCAGCTCCAACTCTTCTAAAAGATATGCTCTTGCTCAACCAAAACCAGGAGTCACTGAGTGGGGGCGTAATGACCATAATGTTATCTTCTGGCCCTAAAATCCATACGTCCATCTGTTACAAGGCACTGGTTCTTAACTAGCATGTTACTTATGGGGATGTAGTTCCTTTAAGGCTGATGTTTGGGGTGTTTGTAGCATCCAGGTGGAGCACATGATTGAGAGTGTCATGTGCCTGCAGGTTGAAAGCGAGACCTGCTTGTAGCCTAATTAATGGATTGGTGTATTGATTGATTGATCTCTTAGGCCGCAGTGATCGATAAGGGTTTGGTCACATTCACATTAACCCTTAACCCTGGCTACAGCTTCAGGAGGATTATTACCGACGTTATTAGAATGAGAGACCCAAGGATCAGATGAGATAAATTGCAGTTTTTTTCTCAAGTCCCTATAGTAACAAAAACCACTGAACAGATAAACAATTCCACAAAGACTGAAATACAACAGCAGACAGAGTGATAGTACAAAGTGTTTATCTCTATGAGTGCCATCTTATATCCTGCTGGGGAACCTGGAGTGTCGGTCATTATCTTCATCATCCTTAGTGGTTGTCACCCTGGCATCTCCCCATGCTGAAACCCACTGGTTCAGACCTATTCGCCAAGGTTTCAGCCACTTTTTCTTATCTGTTTGTCCACACCACACTCAATTTAGGGTGCCCTCTTTTTCTTAGGCTAACTTGTTAGTTCCCCTTATACTCATTAACTTTTATGTCACTCGGTTGCCATAACAACTTATGGTTAGCACATTGCTGACACCCTATGTCTGCAAAAATCCCCAAAATATTCTAAGTGGCTTTAAGTGGTACATTGCAATATATATTTCCCATATTGTCCATGTAGGTTTTGTTGCTATAACATTAATCAGTACCTATAGCTCACCTCTATATCCTATCTTTGGCTACATGCTACAAAAGAAGCATTCTTCTCTCAGTGGAGAGAGGCTGGGGCTAACACAAGAAAGGGGTGATGATAATGGTTAGGCTCTCCAAAGCAATTAGGGAAGAAGCCTGGGAATGAAGCCTATGAAGGGTTAATGTGAAGTGGCCCAAGGAAGGCCTAGGAGGGAGTGGTGAAGGAGGCATGAGGAAGGACAGCTGATCGGAATAGGACATAGCTCTGAGGGAACAGTGATGCAGATGCTTGAGGCTGGAGAAGACAATCATTCTACTTGTTAGGGTCTCAGGACTGGTCCCTGAGATAAAGGAAGAGACCAAGGTCCCCTACACGGTCATCTGTGCTTCTTGGAGTTGGTAAATGGACAACCCTGCACCAAAGAACAGAAAGGACTAAGCCTGAAGGGGTAGACATGATGGACTAATGGAGAAACCCTGCAGTACTAGGGAGGACTGCTCATGCCTGAGAGAGTCAAAGGAACTGTTTTTTTTTTTTTATATATATATATATATATATATATATATATATATATATATATATATATATATATTGTGTTGTATCTTAATAAACCAGGCCCCTGTAGCGGAGGTGTTACTCAGAACATACAGGTGTGTTAATTCATCTGAGAGACCAAAGGGGAAACTGCGGCACAGATAACTAGACACCAGGATGGTGTAAGAGAACTGGGCCTCCTCATTCCTGAGGAATATTACCTCTTATTTTCTACAATATTCTTCTATGATAATGGCTCCTCATACCCTATAACTACAGTATTCATCAGGATGGTTTAATAAAATAGCATATTCCACTAAAGTGAATGTTGTGGGTTTTCCAATTAACTACACAACAATGGTTTCTGCCCTTCCAGAAATGCTGTGAATCTTTTCCAGGTTTCCACACATGAAAGAGGAAATATACATCATCCCAGAAATAATAATATGAATACAGCAGAAACCCCATTAACTTAGAGTACTGCTGATGCCTCATTACAAATATTTAGGAACAATGGATGGTCTTTTAATATTTTCCTCATTTTTTTTTTAATATTTTCCTCTGGTTTTCACATGTTCTTTTCTCCTTGTTCCTTATTACAAATGACTACGGTCGTGTGAACACACTATCTTTTATTCTACAGAACTGCTGCTTCCCCATCTGCAGCTATAATCAACTCTGGGGTATTACAGGTGTTGCCGTGGAGATAGTTCATGATGCTTCAAAAGGAAAATTATAGTTTCAAAGTTGTGGTTCAGTAGTCATTACACAGACAAAAGTCTCACTGAAGCCTTGGGGTTGCAGCATTAGCTCCCATGAGGATGTCCATCCGGCTCAGAGGTGAGCAGTCTGGGAAGTGCAGCTGCCCTCACTCCTTTCTAAACTTGGAGAGCCCCACCGGCATGGATGTGGGCCTGAGGTGTTTTGCAGGATTGGACAGAAAGAGAAAAGGAATTCTATAGGCCTGCTGCTCCACCTTTGCTCTCTTAATCTAGGTCTGCTGGTCCCCCCCCCCATCACAATACTTTTAAGCACTGAAGAAGTCATAGCTGTCAGGTCTTCTTAGCTCAAGCCCTAGTCTAGTTATGTGACTGCCCCATTAGCATGAATCCGTATGCAAAAAACTACTAATACTCTGGGTAGAAATAGTTAATGGTAATGGTTTTGAAATTTAATAAAATGTCTGCAAGTCAGTGTTTGTAACTGTCTCACATCCCTTTTTTAAGGATCAGCATGCTCTTTCTTGGGGGACAGGATAGTTTAAGTGTTGGAGATGAGACAAGGGAGTATTTTATACTACCATAGTTCACGTTGAACATTTCCAAGGGAAGAGAACCAGACTGTCCACATGGGATATTCCTTGCACAATATCCAATAATTCTTGCAACCAAAACTCTCTGAGCTCTTGAGGGAGCCTAAGAAAGTACATGGAAATTCTGGGCTTCCACATAAATGCCCACTCCTCCAAACACTCCATGGGACTTCTCAACTAGCTCAGGATATTAAGGGTTAGAAGGACCAAGTCCCCTGCCTGCTCTGTGGGCGGCCAAACCATGCTCCAGCCTATTTTATAGCAAGACTTTGTAGCCTAGAGATCATTTTCACCTAATTTTGGCACTCCCAAGAGTTTTTTTCTGAAGGAAGTCATGGTTTGAGCTGATAAATTCTTAGCTTAACAGCACTAATCTGTGTCTCTCAGCATTTAGTGAAACTCTGCAATTGGAAGGACAACAGCAGTTGATTTTTATATTCCGTCAGCATACGCAAGAAGTACTTTTGCAAAAGTCTGATGCATACTGCTCACATAAAATAAATGAGATGAATGAAGACAGATAAATAGGGCAAGACTTAAGCTGTGTTGAATAACTCGGTGTACAATCAACAATATTTGGAATTGATGTTTTTAAAAAATCAGGCCTACTAAGAAAGAATTAGAACTCAGGCTGTATCCAATCCACTGACAATAGCACAGTTACAAATCAAATGTGTTGGAGTAGGCTTTGCAATAATAGTTAGTGGAAGTGCCATGGTTGAAAAGATTGCTGCAGGACATACATGAAGTCCAAGAAAACACAGCTATAAAGGAAGGACGTTTGACACAGCAGCAAATCATTTCACTGTAAACACTGGGGGTGCAAAGTATCAACCTGAACTGTAGCCAACATTAGTAAAGTAATATTTATGGAAAATATTTAGTAGGAAAGTTAGCTCTCCTAAAATGTGTTTTGTTAAAAGCAAATCCAAATCCTCTCAGTGGGGATAAACATGACATTACTGGAACTGTTCACTATGAATTTTCCCTTCTTGGCACCTACAGCAATAGAATGACTGCTATCCAGGAGTCCCCCCACTTTTTCACTTCTTTTTGTCTTTCCTTTTGCCACTTTGGAAAAGCTAAGGTAGGTTTGACAAGTTACAAAGTGGAAGAAGGAAAAAAGGAAGAAAATAGAAAGTGTAAGTGTGTGTGTAATCCTCGATATTTAATCTACTATGTTCAGTAGCAAAAAGGAAATATAGGGGAAAACAAAACCAAAATTTTGAAAATGTCAAACATTTTATGAAATGAAAATTTCAATCCCTCCCCCCAGCTTTTCACAAGAGCTATTAATTTATTTTTAAAGGGCAATTTATCACAGAAAAAAAGTTTTGAATGAAAAATTTCAGCTAGCTTTAATTAAAAAATTTCAGCTAGCTTTAATTTGGAACCTGATTGATAGTCATACATTATTTTGATTCTTTGGATGTGTAGTTAAAAACCTGTGTAGCTCAGGCCCACATCCTGCATCACTGAAATGGCTGGAAGTATTGCCATTGATTTCAGTGGGACAGAATTGGGCTGTAATTCACAAATAATTTGCACCCAATCCACCAGGACATTGAGCGCTTTCTGTGAGATGCTGAGGAAACTCTGTTCCCACTTGCTTACAGGGCTGTGTCCTTTTATTACTTAACATTGATAGTTACATGACTCCCCCATTTGTATGCCAGTTATACCAGCCTTTCTTGTTCATTAATTCATTTTCCCCTCCAACACCTTTGTGCTTTTCTCTCATGCTGCTCCTTAAGCATGGGAAAAGCCCCTCACACAATGGTCTCATTGAAGTCAAGAGCAAAATTCTCATTCACTTCAGTAGAGCCAGGATTTCACCCAAGCCTCTACTTTATCCTCCTTCAAATCTAACTGTAAAACTGCCCTGTATTGTGATGCCTACACAGCACTGGACAACGTCTAGGACAGTGGTGTTCAACCTTTTTTCATTTGCGGACCCTTAAAAATTTTTGAATGGAGGTGCTGAGCTCTTTGGAAATCTTAGATGTGGTCTGTGGACCCCCAGGGATCCTCAGACTACAGGTTCAAAACCACTATTCTATGGTGACTACAACCTTTCACGGACCCCTTAGACATAGTCTGCGGACCCCAAGGGATCCATGAACCACACATTGAAAACCACTGGTCTAGGGAGCTGGTGTGTTGTGACCTTACTTATACTAACTATAATTACCTGGTGGTCCCGCTGTCTTTTTGTTTTGTCTGCTATTTATTACTTGTCATAAAATTTGATTGTAAACTTTTTGAGGCAGGGATCATATTTTCATTATTTTTGTACAGTGCATAACATGATAGGACTCCAGGGGGCCACTTGGTACTTACACAATACAAAACATAAATAACATGCACTATAGTCGAATTGAAAAGCCTGCTCTTTACTGCTGTTATTTTTCAAGGTTATTGGAACTTGAAGAAATGGCTTTTGTTAGAAAGAAAAAAGCACGAAAAAGAACTCGACATTTTATAAAATCTGAAACTCAAATACCAGTTGATCAAGTTTCTAAATATGCAAAAGGACTGTTTGCAGAAGGTACAGAGGGAATCTTTAGAAAAAGAAAAAAATATAATAAACCACAGCTAAGAAAACAAAAGAGAGAACAACAGACAATGAAGAAATGAACTTAAAAATGTGGACATACCTCAAAGAGAGAAATTATAACCTTCAAAACACGAGAAACAACTGAAAAAACTTAGCAGTCGTGTGAAAACTTAACAAGCTAAGCCACGAGTCTACCATGGCGGCCGCTATTAACTCTACAGTTATGGAAAATGTGCCTGCTGAATATGTCAGTCTCCAAAGCACAACAACAAAATAATATGTGTGTATTTTAACAATGCTAATAATAAATTGAGTTTTACTTTGAAATACAAAATGGTATGTGGAGGAATAATGAATTATTAACTTATCTGGATAGTGGGCCTATTGGAGCCACGGCCGCCGAGAGTGGGTTCGGGCCCCGGTGAAAAAAAATTTTTGGGCCCCCCTGGCTTCTCCTCCTTCCTCCCACCCAGGCGAACCGGCTAAACAGGCCGACAAGGCGGGGGGGGGAGGGGAAGCCAGGCCCGGGGCCCCCTTCCGGACCGTCAGGCCCCGGTAATTTGTATCCGCTTCCCCTGCCCCCCTCGTTGGCCCTGATTGGAGCCATAGTTAGTAAACTATGTTGTATGGCACCTGAGGTATAGTTGTCTTTTAAGGAAAACAAAAAATCTGATCCCTTTTGAATTTTTAGAATTGATTTGTGCATTTGTTAGGGCAGAAAACAGAGTTGTCCCCCTCAGTGTAGGTATTCCTCCTGCCCAAGAGGGGGTAGCTAAGTCTACATCGGGGATTAGGTCAGCATAACTATGTCACTCAGGGGTCCATATCCCTTAAGCGACATAGTTATATGCAGTGGCATAGCCAGGTTTTAACAGCAGGGGGAGCAAACACACAAAAAAAGGCGCCATCCGCCGTGAAGCATCGAAGGAACAAAAAAGAAAAACCCAAGTCTTGCTGCCAAAGACTGAAGAATCTGCCGCCAAATTACCCACTGCTGAATTGCTGCAGAAGACCTGAAGTGACAGCAGCACCTGCTGCCGAAGTGCCGCCGAAGACCTGGACGTGCTGCCCCTGCTGGGAAGCGTCCCCGAGTGAGTGTAAAAATTAAAAAGGCACTACTTTGGGGGAATGTGCTCAGTGGGAGTGGCCACTCTCCCGTTCCCCCCACAGCTACGCTACTGGTTATATGGACATACGTTTGTAGCGTAGACCAGGGCTGAGTAATGACTACCAACATGAATAATGTGTGACACTGTTAAATGAAAGCCAGGTTGCATGTGCTCTTTTGTGGACTGAATGGTTAAAAAGACCATACTGTGTTGCTGAGAGTTAACAAGTACTAATGATTTTGCAGCTAACGTTATGTGGGGAAGCTCTAATTACTAGCATACTTTGATACTAGTGCCAAAACTAGTTCCAACCAAGGCCGTGTCCTACTGTACTGCACAGATAGGATCTAATACTGACTCAGAATGCGTGAGGCAGGGCTGTCAGAGTAAAACCTTGAGCTTCTCTGAGGGAGTGAGAGTTAAGATGTATGTTTCTCTGGATTTGTGGCTTTTTGTCTTCTGACGAACTGTCCCCAAAAATAGTGTTTCCAAGAATGATTTCAGTATGCGGGGGAAAAACTGATTGACTAAAGGTGGGTATGTAAGAGACATTGTTCCCCAAAGCATATTTTTCCAGTGGTAACACGGTGCTTTGAGGAATGAGATAATTCTGGGGACACAGGCTCAGATCATTAAAGATATTTAGGTGCCTGACTTCCACTAAAATCAGCGGGAATTAGGCACATGAATACTTCTGATGATCTGGGCCATTGTTCTCAGTAGGTTGGGGAGCATGTGGATAGCTTGGGAGAAAATTATAAGAGGTATTAGGTAACCCAGGAAAGGCCATCTTAGTTTTCCAGCCACAGTCTTCATGTTGCAATGTTGCTGAACTATAGAGTGAATCATTTTAAACCTTGATCAGGAAGAGTTCAAATAATTTCTTTACAGAGCAGCATATGGGACTGTCCCTGTACTTTTTAACTAACACATTTACAGTAATTGCTAATCTGGCATGTGGCCATTAAGATGTAAAACACTCAGTCTGCAAAGTTAAGTGTAATAACAATATATTCAAAAGTGCTAAGCAGACCTTCCCCCCCCCCATCCCCAATAAAAAAAATCATTGGGGCATCAAATTTAGTTGTAATTGGGCATAAAAAATGAGCAGCTACTGCTACAAAGCCACTATATAACCTGCTGGAGGGGTATGTTTCTTTATTAACTGAGCAGCTATTTAGACCTCCCTTTTCATTGAGTAGTGAATTAGTTTTGGCCAGGCTTTGCACCCCTGGTGTTTTCATATGCACATTCTATTGCATAAGCAAATTCATTGTTTCACTACTGATGTTGGCACCAGGTTTTTGTAGTTTCGTGTAGGAATGACGTAAATGAACAGAGTTTGACTCCTGGGTTCATTATCTCAATAGTTTGTGACAGCCCATGGAACTCCTGCAGGTGCAATGCTCAATTTTTCCTGATATATTATGCAATGCTCTCGGTGCTGGCATGTGTACATATGATTGTCATTACTGTTAGCACTGCCATACAAATTCCTTGTGTATTTAGTAGAACTGTCATTTGTTTTGGGGAGAACATGAGTGTTTGATGTTTCCACAACAAATGAATGTATAAAACAAGCTAAGCACAAGGTATACATTTAATAGGAAGATTAGAAATAAAAAGTGCCTGTAGTGGGATCGCGTATTAAAACCAGAACCAAATTATACCTTTTCTTGGCTCAAACTTTGGCTATTATTTTAATTTCCCAGTAGTAGCAATTTTGGCCTCAGGTGCAATAATGTAGCTACCTTAAAAAGACTTTTACAAGTGCTTATCTTGGCAAGACTATATGCACAGAAGTTACCAGTAAAATATTAGTGAAGTTATAGTGGCCTTAATCAACCCCCACTTATACTCCAGCGGTGAAACATAAAATAGGAAAAAATGTTAATGCTCAAACCTCTGACTGAGCAAAAACGATTATATTAAAAAAACCACTTCTTTCTGATGGTAGAGAAAAGTTAAATCTTTGTTTGCAAAATGAAGTTAGCACAGGTAATGCTATATACGCTTATGGCATATCCTTTCCAGAAAGACAAACATAATTGGAGGGAGTTCAGGAAAAAACAGTAAAAATTATTAGGGCAGTGCCACAGGGCATGCCCTTGCTGGTCAAGCATAGCTCAGCCTTCTGGCTATGTCACACTCAAAGTCCAGCCTGCTTTCGCAGCAACAAAAGTCCAGACAAACGAGAAGTTCCTTCACCCTACTTGAACTCCTCAGTCCACCCTTTAGGTTTAGTTCCCAAATCTTTCTGGGCTACCTTTAATTTTCTATGCTCTGGGATAGAGGGTTGACTCTAAGGCTATTTCCTTGGAGTCCTCTCACAGTGTCCGCTCCTCTGGGCTACCTTTCTCTCTTCTGTGTTCTGGGATGGAACACTGACTGCCAAGTTTCTTCCCTAGAGTCCTTCCAGACCCTATTTCAGGGCCTTCCACAGGAACCCAACTTGCTCCTTGTGGGTCCTCTCTCTCAAACTGAGTTTTCTCTCCCCTTTTAGGATATGTCTGCCCAACTTAGCATGCTAAAAATTGCAGTGTAGTCATGGCACCTTTGGTTAGCCGCCCGAATACAATCCCACCTGAGCCCCTGGCTATGTGCTTGGGTGGCTAGTGTGAGTTGCTGCCTGTGCCTCTGCAGCCATGCTGCAATTTTTAACACGCTAGCTCAAGCAGAGCTTGCACGTGTATGTCTAGCTGAGCTGGAAATTGCACCTCCCAGCTGCTGTGTAGATATAACCTTAAAGAAATCACCCAGGTGATCAGAATGAGTTGGGGGGAGGAAAGGGTAGCTAATCTGGCACAGGTGTTGCTGAGCCCAAGTGCCCTTAACATTCCAACCAACCTGGGACAGGCAGCGGTTCTCAAACTTTTGAAAGCTGAGCCCCCTTCAGGAAAATAGGACTGACCATGCCCACTATCAGCCCCGTCGGGTGTTGCTAAAAGGTTATCCAAAGTGAGTGATCACTCAGAGCAGATTTTTAGCACTTCATCATATTCTTCTTTCTTACATGCTTTTGTGAGATGAAATAGTTAACAATGTTGACATTTAAAATCTCTTCAGTGGCAGATGCAATGAATGAGGCAGCTCACACCTTACAGCCGTTGCTTCATGCTCTCTGCAAACTCACAGACATTACTTCATGGCTTACACTCTGGTTCTGTTTTCAAGGGTTTTTTTGCAACCATAACAGCTAAAGAGTGACTTTTAAAGAAATGAAATCTGAGATTCTGGAGTCAAGAATCAGGGGGTAGCTGTGTTAGTCTGTATCTACAAAAACAACAAGGAGTCTGGTGGCACTTTAAAGACTAACAGATTTATTTGGGCATAAGCTTTCGTGGGTAAAAACCTCACTTCTTCGGATTCTGGAAAAGAACTGAGCAGCCTATCCACACTCCCCCACCCAGCTAAGCCTTCACCCTTCCCACCCCTCAAAAAGACAAGCTCCACACATTTGTGAAACACTGGGCTGAGTATTGAAGGGAATGACTCAGGAGGAAGGATTAAGAGTTAAATATGTATAATTTGTCTCAGTGACTACTAAAGGAGGGGATAGTAGTCTATAAATATTTGAAATATGCAAACACCAAGCAGGGAGATGGATTATTTCGTATAATAAAAAGGGGATCATTAGAGTCTTGTATACACTAGAGAATTTACTATGGTAAGTACCATTTGTTCCCTCCTCCAAGTATTGTACATGTCGCATGTCCACATACAAAAGTGCTCCAAACAGTTCACATTCACACTGAAAACCATGTGTGAAAGGCCATGTCTACACTAGCACTTTTGTTGGTATAACAAAAAACACTGGTGAAAAAACACTCCCTGAGCAACATAAGTTACACCGACAGAAGCATTGGTGTAACCAGAGAGTGTCTCCTGCCGACATAGCTACCACCGCTCATTGGGGGTAGTTTAATTATATTGATGGGAACGCTCTCTCCCATCGGCATTGAGAAGCTACATGGGAGATCTTACAGCGGTGCAGCTGCATTGGTACAGCTGTGCCACTGTAAGCTCACTAGTGTAGACATAGTCTTAGACTGTGTGCTTCAGCAGGTCTGAACACCATTTTGGTCTGAACCATTTAAGCCTGAAACATTTTAGCCCCCATATAAACTCTCATTAACTGAAACGATCCCACTAGTCTGTCCATTACTATTCCTCATTGCGCAAGTGGCCTTTTGGGATGTCCTGGAATGCACTACTTCTAAAGCTATGCCAGGAGCTGAATGGTAGGGTTCCTAGAAAGCATTGTAACTGAAATAGTTTAGGTCATTTCTAGTGTGGATGCTGGGCAAACCTGTAATGGTTCTTAATTCAGCATGGATCATGTGTGAAACATTTGTGCTTATAACTGGCACAATACAAACGGTTTAGTTACAGATGGTTCTGTTCTGTAGTGCAGAAAAGCCTAGTGGGATTAAATAAAAAGAGAAAAATTTAGGTTAAATATTGGGGAAAACTTGACAGTGAGATTTATTAAACTGTGGGATAATTTCCCAAAAGAAGTGATGGGAGAATCATCAAAAGTAGACTAGAGAAAATACAAGGAAGAGTAAAACAGGGAACAGTCTTGCCTCAGGAGAGAGACGGAGTAGATGGACTAAAATATCTTTTCCATGTCAAGATTTTATAATTTGACTTTAGTGGCAATAAAGGAGGAGAGAGCAACTGTAACGTGTTTACACAAATTTAATTAAAAAACAACAACACATTTTATATGAATGGGTAACAACCTCTTCCCCCCCCTCCCAATCCTATAGTTAACTTAATACTATATAAAATCACAATAGTTACAGTGAGACAAATTGTGATCTCTGCTACCCACCTATGCAGGCAAGTAAGAAGAATGAGGTGCCCTTTTACTTATCTGCATGGGTCAACCCACATGGGCCTATTGTCACAGAGGTAGAATGGCCTAGTGGGTAGAGCACTGAACTGGGACTCAGAAGACCTGGATTCTGTTCCTGGCTTTGCCACTGGCTCATCAGATGAGCTTGTGTGAAAACACTTCACTGCTTTGTGCTTCAGTTTCCCTGCCAGTAAAATGGGGATAGTGATATGACTTCCTTTGTAAAGTTCTTTGGGATCTACTGATGAAAAGTGCTATGTAAAGGCTGGTTGTTATTATACATGCCAATGCAGTGGGGAGAGTAGCCTCTGGGGTATGTCAGCAGGTTGTAGATGGTCTGGAAGTGAGCAGAGTTCTGACTCCGCCCCTCTAACCTCCCCCCCACAATTCGCCCGCCAGCCAGCACAGCTGAGCTGACAGGGAGGGAAAACCAAGGACTAAACGGTGACTTTCTGATTTGTTCCATAATATTATGCTCTTGGGTAGTGCAATGATGTGCCACCCCTGAATCACTCAGAGCATGTGGTAACTCCATTATCTAGCCAATATGAGCAAGATTATTTCTTAAAACAAATAAAGAAGTCTGCCCCTCCTCCTTTCCAATAGCTCCCTTTGAGGGGTAGGGGGAAGAGATATTTAGGAGAAGAGAAGCAAAGCACTTGACCATTGCAGGTCCCTCCTCTGCTTTGTGCAGTGGTCACTGAGCAGTAAAAACTGAAAGTAAAGAGAGAACGTCTGGCCAGCTGGGCTTTAGTACTCCAATTTAAAGCAATAACTTGGGGGCAAGAACAGCAGAAGATCACCTAGACAGTTAGGATTGGTAGCTTAGAGATGTGAAACTTATATTAGGGCAGGACAGTTGGGAATCAGGGAGTCGTGATCAGCTCTAACTATTTACTGTGTCTGAGCTCTGCTTGAGTGCAGTGGAGAATCCAGCTATTTATAGCTATCACTAGTGTAGGTTCTGAATCCACATTGTTATGTCTAATGTTTAAATATAGTGCAGGCATCATGATGCTCCAAGCAGCTTGGTTTATTTCACAAGCTAGGTTAGACTGAACTTTTTAAAAGTAAAAACCTTGACGAAAATTAAATTCCTATGTGAAAAGTCTTCCTTAGACTCCAACGGAGAACTTGCAAAGGATTGTTCAGTTGTTTTGTAAAAATATGGAGAGGTGTGTCCCTTTGTGGAGTCAGTAGTACAGTTAGTCTCCATGATTAATGTTGGTTTATTTAGTATCATTATGTTATATAGGTATATAATATTTAGCTTCCAACGGTAGCGTGGTGCTGGTTTAATTAAGTTTGGAAAAGAGGAATGCCTGCCAATAAGGGCTTTAATGTGCATAGTCTACAAGACTGATAGTTGTTTTAAGAACAGTATGTGCTTATATAATGAGCCTCCTGTGTACGTTCAAACATTGGCAATGCCAACAGAGGAAAAAGGCATATTCTTTGGATTTTCATAAAGCAAAATATTTGAACAGGAGCAAAAAAAAAAAAAAGAAAAAAAAAAAAAGAAAACCAAATTAATGATTGCAAAAGACCAGAAAGAAAAAGTTTCATCATTATATTTGCTACTGAATCTTTGTAAAACACTTCTAATATAAAGAATTTCCATCCTGTTTGTTGAAATTTTCTGTATATGTTGTATCTGTATTGAGGACCAAAAGAAGAACCTTTGATCATTGAGACAGATAGTACAAATAATTCAGTATGCAAGAGAGGAAAGTTCTGTCTCTGAACTATTTCCAGATTTCAATGTGTTCTTTCAGAAAAATATCACACACAGAACAAAAAGCACCTAATTACTTAGATTGTAAATTCTTTGGCGGTAGTGACTGTCTTTTTGTTCTGTATTTGTACTGTGCCTAGCACAGTCGGATCCTGGCCTAACACTAGGCTCTTGAATTCTGCAGCAATACAAATAATTATGTAAAGAAAATAAATTTGCCCAGATGTGTGAGATAATTTGATACTGTATGTAGTAATACCTTGGACTCTAGAAGTGGAATTACTCTTGTTCCCAATAAAGGAAGCACAAGTTCATGATGAATCTCAGTGGTTTCAGTTCTCAGGAGTTTTTCCAGTTTTGTTTCATGTGGGTGCTCTTCCCCTTAGACTAGTTTCAGAGGCCGACAAACCCAAAACCTCACAGTGAAACCCAGTAAAGTTTGAGTTGAAATGGTGCATGAGCAGTACAGGGTTTGTAGTGAAAACCATCAGTTGGCTCACATTCATTCAAAGCTTAGTTCACTTGAAATTTGGTTTAGCAGAAAGCTTCACAGACCTGAGTGAATATTGTGATGAAAGAGGAAGGTTGGCCCAGTGGTGCGGGCACTAGCTTAGGGCTTGGGTTCAGTTCCCAGCTGTGCTACAGATTTCCTGTGTGATTCTGGGCAAGTCATCTAGTTTCTCTGTGCCTCAGTCGCCCATCCGTAAAATACGATCTCACAGGGGTGTTGTGAGGGGAAAAAAATACATCCAGGATTATTAGGTGCTTAGTTATTATGGTGAGGCCCATAGAAGTACTTTATATATATATATAAAATATAAAGTGACAGACCCAGACCAGTGGGGTACAGGAGTCTGGTAGAAGGCAAATATACTGGTTACTGGATGAGTAGTTTTCTGTTCCCTGAGTGACCAGAGCAGGGGCTGCACTAGAGTAATCAGGAACCTGCTAGAACCAGTTAAGGCAGGCAGGCTAATTAGGACACCTGGAGTCAATTAAGAAGCTGCTAGAATCAATTTAGGCAGGCTAATTGGGGCACCTGGGTTTTAAAAGGAGCTCACTTCTGTTTGTGGTGTGAGTGTGAGGAGCTGGGAGCAAGAGGCACAAGGAGCTGAGAGTGAGAAGGTGTGCTGCTGGAGGACTGAGGAGCACAAGCGTTATCAGACACCAGGAGGAAGGTCCTGTGGTGAGAATAAGGAAGGTGTTTAGAGGAGGCCATGGGGAAGTAGCCCAGGGAGTTGTGGCTGTTATGCAGCTGTTACAGGAGGCACTATAGACAGCTGCAGTCCACAGGGCCCTGGGCAGGAACCTGGAGTAGAGGGCGGGCCCAGGTTCCCCCCAAACCTCCCAATTGACCTGGACTGTGGGCCCTTCCAGAGGGGAAGGTCTCTGGGCTGTTCCCCAACCCACATGGTGAATTTTTGAGGCAAGAAAATCCGCCAATAAGCGCAGGACCCACCAAGATAGAGGAGGAACTTTGTCACACTGGTGTCAGAGGTGGGATCTTGGGGTGCACAGCACGGCGGAAGAAGGAGGGTGATTTAAAACAAACAAACAAAGGAGAGGGTTTATTTTTTTTCACCACAATGGATGACGTAGTGCGGGCACTGATACAAGCTACTGCGGCCCAGCAGAAGGCTACCCGTGTCCAGGCAGCCGCCCAACAGGAGGCAATGCGGCTGCAGCAAGAGATTAATCGCCTGCTGATGGACCAGGCTGCTCAAGACCGAGCTACGTTGCGGGAACTGGTAAACCAGGTAAAGTACCTTACAGAGCTGAATCGTGGCCATGATGGGACGCGGCTCATACGGGCCAGCCATTGGCTGCAGAAAATGACACGGGAGGATGATGTAGAGGCATACCTTCTGGCCTTTGAGAGGACAGCCCTACAGGAGGCCTGGCCTCGAGATCAGTGGTCTGGCATCCTTGCCCCATTCCTGTGTGGGGAGGCCCAGAAGGCCTACCATGATATGCCTGAAGAGGCTGCGGCAGACTACCCACAGTTGAAAGCAGAGATCCTGGCCAGATCTGGGGTAACGACAGCAGTGCGGGCCCAGCAGTATCACGGTTGGAGGTACCAGGAAGACAAAACCACGCGGTCCCAATTGTATGACCTCATCCATTTCGCACGAAAGTGGTTGCAAACAGAGTCCCAGAGTCCGGAAGAGATACTAGCGGTTCTGGTCATCGACTGATACATGAGGGGACTAACACCAGACCTTTGTGCCTGGGTAAACCAGAATGAACCCTCCACCTATGACGAGGTTGTCGACCTGGTAGAGAGGCGAAGGACAGCAAGGGAGCTGACCCAACCAGTTAAGGAAGGTGCACCCCGGGTTAAACTGGCAGCACCAAGCCCTAAAGTTCGGGTGACTGAGCCACCAGGAGGGCCCAGGTGGAAAAAGAGAGAGGCTGAAGGCCCATCAGAGGCCACAAAGAGTCGGAGCACTGAGGGAGAAGAGGATCGTGATGTTAGACTGCCCAAACCAAGAGACCGGGGAACGCCTAGGGCTCCATACAGATGTTATGCCTGTGGGGAGTGGGGACACATAGCTGCACAGTGTCCCAATGCTGAGGAGCCTATGCAGTGTAACGTGGGGAACTGGGCAGATCCATGCTCCCTAATCCACCTTGTGGGGGTCTCACTATCCCCACATATGTCTACCAGACCAGTGAAACTAAATGGGGTAGGGACCACGGCACTGGTTGATTCAGGGAGTGCTATCACGCTTATCTCAGGGAAGCTCGTGAAGCGTAGTCAGCTGCTATGGGCTAAACGTGCGGGGATAACACGTGTCCATGGGACAGTTAGTTATTACCCCACCATCCCAGTAAAAATCAAGATCCAAGAGAACACTACTGAGGTAGCAGCAGGTGTAGTCCCTAAACTCCCATACCCGGTGCTCATAGGGAGGACTTCCCAGGGTTTGGAAACTTACTCCCAGTAGGGGGATTGGAGAAAGATGGGGACCTAAAATTAGTGAGGCATCCACAGCAGACTGTCAACCCCCAATCTTCTCTGAAATATCCCCAGATTTGTTCTCCACTCCCAGACAGGGTAGAAAGACAAAAAGGGAAAGAAGGGCAGCTAAGGCCTTGGGAACCTGAATACTGACCCAAAGCCAGAGGGTCACTCTTGTAGGTAGGCAGACCTGCACAGCTGAAAAGGAGGCCACGCAGGATGGAGAAGCACCTGAGTCTGACCCCCACCCTAATGCTTCTGAACCAGTAGAGGCAACCGAGACTGGGCCCCTAGATCTTGGGCAGATTAGCCCCGGGAGAGGAAATTTTGGACGGGACTAGGTAGAAGACCCAAGGTATGACAACATTAGGAAGGAGGTGACTGAAATAGATGGGGTCCCCGTGGAAGGGAAAACCCAGGGACCAGGACCCTACTTCATAATGAAGAAGGATCTCTTGTACCGGGTTGCACCAGTACAGGGACAGAAGGTACAGCAGATCCTAGTACCTCAAAAACACCAGAATGCTGTATTAAGTCTTGCTCATAGTCATCTTTTTGGGGGGCATTTGGGAGTAGAGAAGACCTTGGCATGAGTCCTACGACGGTTCTTCTGGCCCGGAGTACATGAGGAAGGACGGAGGTAGAAAATATATCGGAAGGTACAAGGTATATTTCCGGGGTACAAAATATATCGGAAGGACAGAACAGGTCGTGCGGGGGGGGGGAGGGAGTGGCACTATATGTGAAAGAAAATGTACAATCAAATGAAGTAAAAATCTTAAGCAAATCCGCATGTTCCATAGAATCTCTATGGATAGAAATTTCATGCTCTAATAAGAATATAACATTAGGGATCTATTATCGACCACCTGACCAGGACGGTGATAGTGATGATGAAATGCTAAGGGAAATTAGAGAGGCTATCAAAATTAAGAACTCAATAATAGTGGGGGATTTCAATTATCCCCATATTGACTGGGAACATTTCACTTCAGGACGAAATGCAGAGATAAAATTTCTCGATACTTTAAATGACTGCTTCATGGAGCAGCTGGTACGGGAACCCACAAGGGGAGAAACAACTGTAGATTTAGTCCTGAGTGGAGCGCAGGAGCTGGTCCAACAGGTAACTATAGCAGGACCACTTGGAAATAGTGACCATAATACAATAGCGTTCAACATCCCTGTGGTGGGAAGACCATCTCAACAGCCCAGCACTGTGGCATTTAATTTCAAAGGGGGGAACTATGCAAAAATGAGGGGGTTAGTTAAACAGAAGTTAAAAGGTACAGTGACTAAAGTGAAATCCCTGCAAGCTGCATGTGCACTTTTTAAAGACACCATAATAGAGGCCCAACTTCAATGTATACCCCAAATTAAGAAACACAGTAAAGAACTAAAAGAGAGCCACTGTGGCTTAACAACCATGTAAAAGAAGCAGTGAGACATAAAAAGCCTTCCTTTAAAAAGTGGAAGTCAAATCCTAGTGAGGCAAATAGAAAGGAGCATAAACGCTGCCAAATTAAGTGCAAGAATGTAATAAGAAAAGCCAAAGAGGAGTTTGAAGAACGGCTAGCCAAAAACTCCAAAGGTAATAACAAAATGTTTTCTAAGTACATCAGAAGCAGGAAGCCTGCTAAACAACCAGTGGGGCCCCTTGATGATAGAGATACAAAAGGAGCGCTTAAAGATGACAAAGTCATTGCGGAGAAACTAAATGGATTCTTTGCTTCAGTCTTCACGACTGAGGATGTTAGGGAGATTCCCAAACCTGAGCTGACTTTTGTAGGTGACAAATCTGAGGAACTGTCATGGATTGAAGTGTCACGAGAGGAGGTTTTGGAATTAATTGATAAACTTAACATTAACAAGTCACCAGGACCAGATGGCATTCACCCAAGAGTTCTGAAAGAACTCAAATGTGAAGTTGCGGAACTGTTAACTAAGGTTTGTAACCTGTCCTTTAAATTGGCTTCTGTACCCAATGACTGGAAGTTAGCTAATGTAACGCCAATATTTAAAAAGGGCTCTAAAGGTGATCCTGGCAATTACAGACTGGTAAGTCTAGCATCTGTACCGGGCAAATTAGTCGAAACAATAGTTAAGAATAAAATTGTCTGACACATAGAAAAACATAAACTGTTGAGCAATAGTCAACATGGTTTCTGTAAAGGGAAATCGTGTCTTACTAATCTATTAGAATTCTTTGAAGGGGTCAACAAACATGTGGACAAAGGGGATCCAGTGGACATAGTGTACTTAGATTTCCAGAAAGCCTTTGACAAGGTCCCTCACCAAAGGCTCTTACGTAAATTAAGCTGCCATGGGATAAAAGGGAAGGTCCTTTCATGGATTGAGAACTGGTTAAAAGAGAGGGAACAAAGGGTAGGAATAAATAGTAAATTCTCAGAATGGAGAGGGGTAACTAGTGGTGGTCCTCAAGGGTCAGTCCTCGGACCGATCCTATTCAACTTATTCATAAATGATCTGGAGAAAGGGGTAAACAGTGAGGTGGCAAAGTTTGCAGATGATACTAAACTGCTAAAGATAGTTAAGTCCAAAGCAGACTGTGAAGAACTTCAAAAAGATCTCACAAAACTAAGTGATTGGGCAACAAAATGGCAAATGAAATTTAATGTGGATAAATGTAAAGTAATAAACACTGGAAAAAATAACCCAACTATACATACAATATGATGGGCGCTAATTTAGCTACAACAAGTCAGGAAAAAGATCTTGGAGTCATCGTGGATAGTTCTCTGAAAATGTCCACGCAGTGTGCAGAGGCGGTCAAAAAAGCAAACAGGATGTTAGGAATCATTAAAAAGGGGATAGAGAATAAGACTGAGAATATACTATTGCCCTTATATAAATCGATGGTATGCCCTCATCTCGAATACTGCGTACAGATGTGGTCTCCTCATCTCAAAAAAGATATACTGGCACTAGAAAAGGTTCAGAAAAGGGCAACTAAAATGATCAGGGGGTTGGAATGGGTCCTATATGAGGAGAGATTAAAGAGGCTAGGACTCTTCAGCTTGGAAAAGAGGAGACTAAGGGGGGATATGATAGAGGTATATAAAATCATGAGTGATGTGGAGAAAGTGGATAAGGAAATGTTATTTACTTATTCTCATAATACAAGAACTAGGGGTCATCAAATGAAATTAATAGGCAGCAGGTTTAAAACAAATAAAAGGAAGTTCTTCACGCAGCGCACAGTCAGCTTGTGGAACGCCTTACCTGAGAAGGTTGTGAAGGCTAGGACTATAATAGAGTTTAAAAGAGAACTGGATAAATTCATGGTGGTTAAGTCCATTAATGGCTATTAGCCAGGATGGGTAAGGAATGGTGTCCCTAGCCTCTGTCTGTCAGAGGATGGAGATGGATGGCAGGAGAGAGATCACTTGATCATTGCCTGTTAGGTTCACTCCCTCCGGGGCACCTGGCATTGGCCACTGTCGGTAGACAGGATACTGGGCTAGATGGACCTTTGGTCTGACCTAGTACGGCCTTTCTTATGTTCTAGGTACTGTGCCTTCTGCCCGGAGTGTCAGCTGCACAGTCCCCGTCCCCATTTGAGGGCACCTTTAGTACCCCTTCCCATCATAGAGGTCCCCTTCGAGCGAATAGCCATGGACCTAGTGGGACCCCTGGAGAAGACGGCTCGGGGCCACCAATATATACTTGTTGTTTTGGACTATGCTACTCGCTACCCAGAAGCCGTCCCCCTGCGGAACACAGCCTCTAAAACTATAGCCAAAGAGCTGGTGGGGATCTTTGCCCGAATGGGGCTACCGAAGGAGATATTAACCGACGAAGGAACCCCATTTATGTCGAAGTTAATGAAGGACCTCTGTACGCTGCTCCATATACATACCCTGAGAACTTCGGTCTACCATCCGCAGACTGATGGGTTGGTAGAAAGGTTTAACTGAACCCTCAAGGCTATGATAAGGAAGGTGGTAAGTCGGGACGAGAAGGATTGGGACACCCTACTACCCTACCTTATGTTCGCTATCTGAGAGGTACCTCAGGCCTCAACTGGGTTTTCCCCCTTCGAGTTATTATATGGGCGTCATCCCCGTGGCAAACTAGTTATCGCCAAAGAGATCTGGGAAGAGAAACCCAATGAGGGGAGAAACATAATAGAGCATGTAATGCAGATGCGAGACCTGATAGCCCGGATGTACAGGAACATTTGGAGAAGGCACAGGAGGCCCAGCGAACCCATTACAATCGCCAGGCAAAAGTGCAACAGTTCCAAACAGGGGATTGGGTTATGGTGTTGGTACCCACGGCAGAAAGCAAGCTTCTGGCCCAATGGCAGGGGCCCTATAAGGTGGTTGAACCCGTGGGGGAAGTAACCTACAAGGTACGGCAGCCAGGACGCAGAAAACAAGAACAGATTTATCACGTTAACCTTCTGAAACCCTGGCATGCACAGGAGGCATGCACAACGATCCAAAAAGACCTAACTCAGGAAAACAAGCCTTCCAAACAGGTGAGAGTGTCTCCCGATTTAACACCAGACCAGAAGAATGAGGTGTCTGAGATGATCTTCCAAAACCAAGATGTGTTCTCGACAAAACCGGGTCGAACAACCGAGACATATCACAACATTGTCACGAACCCTTGGGCCAGATTAACAATGCTTTTGGGTGCCAACGGCAAAAAGGGAGGAAATAAAAGCATAAGTTAAAAAAGTGCTGGAGTTGGGGATCATCGAAGAATCCCACAGTCAGTGGTCCAGCCCAATCGTGCTGGTGCCCAAACTTGATGGCACCACAAGATTTTGTAACGACTTTCAGCGACTAAACAAAGTATCCCAGTTCGACGCATACCCCATACCTCGCATAGATGAGCTAGTGGAACGTCTGGGTAATGCCGGGTACCTGACTACCCTAGACTTGACAAAGGGGTACTGGCAGATTCCCCTTGCAAAAGACACAAAGGAAAAGACTACGTTCTCTACACCAGAGGGTCTTTTTTAATATACTGTCCTCCCTTTTGGACTACATGGGGCCCCAGCTATCTTCCAGCGCCTCATGGACAAGCTATTATGCCCGCATAACAGTTATGCTGCTGCCTACTTGGACGATGTGGTCATTCATACCCCAGACTGGGAAACCCACCTGGAGAAGGTGGAGGCAGTCCTCGATACTTTCAGGCGAGCTGGCCTTACAGCAAACCCTGCCAAGTGCACTGTAGGGTTTACAGAGGCCAAATATCTTGGCTACATTGTGGGAAAAGGTTTGGTAAAACCCCAAGTGAACAAGATAGAGGCCATCCAAAATTGGCCCCGACCAAGTCGCAAGAAACAAGTCCGGGCGTTCCTAGGTGTGGTGGGGTATTACTGACGATTTATCCCCCACTTTGCCACAAGGGCAAGCCCCCGGACAGATATAGTGAAAGCCCGTGGACCTGATCTGGTGAGATGGTCTGATGCAGCAGAGGAAGCATTCACAAACTTACGGACTGCCCTCTGCAGTAACCCCGTACTGATAGCCCTGATTTCACCAAGGAGTTTATCCTGCAGACGGATGCATCGGAAGTAGGGTTGGGGGCCGTTCTATCACAGATGGTGGGGGAGGAGGAACACCCAATTCTATAACTCAGTTGGAAACTCCTTCCAAGGGAATGAAAATATGCAGTGGTGAAGAGAGAATGCCTCGCTGTAAAATGGGCCATTGAAACATTGCGCTACTACCTGCTCGGGCGCAGATTTGTCCTCGTGACCGACCATGCCCCTCTTCAATGGATGCAGCGGAACAAGGAGAAGAACACAAGGGTGACCAGATGGTTCTTATCCCTCCAACCTTTCCAGTTCCGTGTGCAACACAGAGCAGGAAACCGTCATGGCAACGCCGATGGCTTGTCACTTGTGCACTGTCTGACGTCCCAAGCTGCCCAACCCCTTGGCGTTGAGCAGGGGGGAGGGATATGTGACAGATCCAGACCAGTGGGGTACAGGAGTCTGGTAGAAGGCAAATATACTGGTCACTGGATGAGTAGTTTTCTGTTCCCTGAGTGACCAGAGCAGGGGCTGCACTAGAGTAATCAGGAACTTGCTAGAACCAGTTAAGGCAGGCAGGCTAATTAGGACACCTGGAGCCAATTAAGAAGAAGCTGCTAGAATCAATTAAGGCAGGCTAATCAGGGCACCTGGGTTTTAAAAGGAGCTCACTTCAGTTTGTGGTGCGAGTGTGAGGAGCTGGGAGCAAGAGGCCTAAGGAGCTGAGAGTGAGAGGGTGTGCTGCTGGAGGACTGAGGAGCACAAGCTTTATCAGACACCAGGAGGAAGGTCCTGTAGTGAGAATAAGGTGTTTGGAGGAGGCCATGGGGAAGTAGCCCAGGGAGTTGTGGCTGTTATGCAGCTGTTACAGGAGGCACTATAGACAGCTGCAGTCCACAGGGCCCTGGGCTGGAACCGGGAGTAGAGGGCGGGCCCGGGTTCTCCCCCAAACCTCCCAATTGACCTGGACTGTGGGTTCTTCCAGAGGGGAAGGTCTCTGGGCTGTTCCCCAACCCACATGGTGAATCTCTGAGGCAAGAAAATCTGCCAATAAGCATAGGACCCACCGAGATAGAGGAGGAACTTTGTTACTATATATATATATATATATATATAATATTTTAGAAAAGTCCACACAGTACTCCTATGCCATGAACTTTTGTATATGAAAAATGTATGACCTAAACTAAGTGCATATTTGGAAATTTCTGATGCATAGATGGTTCTAAGATTTAATGGGAAAATGTATATGCAATATTAAGGAATTTTAGCCAGGTATATAGCCCAGTTTCATTATCTCAGGTTTCCTAAAACATTTAAAACTATAACTGAAATATTTGCTAAATTTAATTTGGAACCCAAACTAATGGAAATGTAGCTTGGTTAAGCCAAAAAGTGCAGGGATTTTGCTATATCTAAATAATTTAAGGGGGTTATAGCTTTGATATCCAGTCTCCAGGGTACTCTCTAAGCTGTTTGCCATTAGCATGAGCTTGTCACCCCCTTCTCATTCAAAGCAAAGAATTTCATTGTTTTGTTTAAGGATGTAAACTGGCTGAGCCTTTTAAAACCAAACCTGGTGCTAATGGTTTGTAACAAAAACCTCTGGAACCCCATCCAAAACCCTCACAGCTTCTCAAATTTACACAATTTAAGACTGATCATCTCAGGTAACGTTTGCACAAAATTCCCTAGATGATTGGGCCTCAGATGCCCACAGGAAATTTCTGCATAATGTTGGGACCACATAAAACTCTGACACCATATGACAAAAAATATGCCTGCAAGTAATTTCAAGCTGATGAACCCTGTTGAACTGTAAGTGATCTGAGTTTAAACTGTTACTAAAGGTTCACCCATCCATGTTTTCCTTTTCACCATGTGCTCTGAGGTACCCAATCTGTCTGCTTTGCCTCTTTTATTTCTTGCTTCTGAGTTTCTTTCAGAGTTTCTGTCTGTCTGTCTCTCCTCCTTTTGTTGATCTCCTTGTTAGATGAGGTGTGATGCAAGATTAGCCAAATGGTTTCAGAGAAACAAAGGTGACCTTTATAGAAACAGAATGGGGGAGGCGAGTGGGGAATGGAGCGGTTGATGATGCTCATCTGATCAAGAGAGAAAAGTTGTTGTTGTCATATAAAAGTTATTTAAGCAGGCCTCAGAATATCTGAAAAAAGTAAATTGGTCCAATGTTATCATAGATTAATATTGGTTGAGGAGTTTGATTTTTTTTTTTTTTTAATTGGGAATTCTTTTTCTGTGGGCTAGTCTAAAGCACAGTGAAGTCAATGGAAAAAAAAGTCCATTGGACTTCAGGTCAGTCCTAATGATATATGTAATTAAAAGTCTGCTTGTTCTTCAAAGGATATCTGAAAAATACGCTGATGTAAGACAGAAAATAACCACGAAGGTGGGAAAAACACTCAGGGTTGGCCAACCCCGGCTCCCACTGACATCAACTCTGATTAAAATCCTGTGTTATCATATAAAATACATATATATATATACGAGTCACTTCATTCATCATTGAAGTGCAGCTATCTTTGAGGAAGAATCTGGCAGCTGTTGAACAGTGTACAGCAAACTTGAAAAGAGTTCAGTTTGGAAAGGCAATATTGAAACTGTATGAGGAGTTTAGGTAGGCAAATCTAATTAATCAGATGGGAATTTGGCCAGATCATTTGGGTTAATATTGCTTCCCACTGGCACCGCTCACTTCACATTTCCTTTAACTCAAGGAGTAGCTGCTTCTTTGGGGCCTGATTCAGAGTCCATTGAAGTCAATAGGAAGGCTCATATTTTCTTTAATGGGCTTTGGATCAAGCCCTTTTTGAAGCTGTTCTGTAGTAATATAAACTTCATAACACTGAAAAGAATTATCTTCCATCATGAGCTGATAGTAAATGACTTATTTAATCATATCTGTTATCTCCAAGCAAGCTTCTGTTGCAATGGAGTCACTCAGCTACATGTCTCATTCCCATTTCATGTGAAAAGAATGCAAGAAAGAGCGCATGTAAAATTAGATGCACATTTGGAGTTATAAATATAGAGCTAATTTTTGCAGGATGCTGGGAACCGATTCATTCATCTGTCCATTGATGGGCTTGAGAGATGTAAGGCAGCAAAAGTGGAAAAACGTGCTCCCCAAAATGCAAATCTGCAAAAGGAGAGATCCCAATTAATAATGAAAAGTTGTTATAATTATTATATTATAATAATATCAGATGTTGTCCTGGTTGTGACAATGTCTATTGTTGGGAAAGCTTATTGGTAAAATATTTAGAGACCTTTCTGTTTACAGACCTTTCTGGTACGTTTGATCCCACTCCCGCACAGAGTGAGTGCAAGGGCTCTGAGGTCAGAGCATTGGTTAATAGCACTGAAACTGGCTCTCCCCCAAGAGTTATTCTAACCCTTTGCCCCCATACTGCCTAGAGTTGCCAACCTCCAGGTTTGTCCTGGAGTCTCAGAGAATTAAAGATTGTTTTTTAATTAAAGAATAATGTTATGTGATGAACCTTCAGGACTACAGGCGCATACAGCCAGGTTGGCCTTAAATTCTGATACACAGGAGTTAACAGGAATTCAAAGGACTGAAGAGAAAAGGCCTGGGAGATCCAACCATAAACATAAATCTAATAGGGCAGTTTATACTGCTAATTTATTGATTGAGATCATTGATAAAGAAATGACTTAACTAGATGGTGCTCTCTGAATCCATTAGAGTTTTTATGAAAATTATATCATGAAATATCAATGGCTTAGAAAGTAAACCCCACAATTTAGAATTTAAGAATTATTTGGCAAAATTTGATTTTTTTTTTTAATTTAACAAGAAACCTGGTTTACCAAAGATGAATCTGTATGGCTATGAATTTTGTTTTGAAGGAACTGTTCAATATGATAAGAAGGGAAGACCAGTTAGTGCTCTGGCCCTTTTTATCTCTATCAAATTTAAATTATACAGTTAATGTACTAGCTCTGGACAACCCCTATCTTTAAGCTTATAGTATTACTTTCCCAGATAATATTGTTTTAGTTGCCTTGAATCAAATGTTTATTTGCCACCCTTGGGGTTCTCCTATTATAATGACCATATGGACAGAGCTAGAATCTTTTATTGGGATGCTGACTGGATATTATCCATCAGAAAATTTTATATTTTTTTAGGTTATTTTAAATGCTCGATTGGGTGGGGAAGATGAGGAAATGTTAAATCTATCAAATTGTACATTAATGATGGGTTGTTTAGAATTTCTTAAGGGAAGGGCAAAGATAAATTATAAATGCAGCAGTTTGGAAATTTTGTGGTGATTTTGGATAGACTTACCCTGGGAGTTCTAAACAGTAAGGGCAGTGAGGATATGGTAGGCCACTTCACCTACACTTTTCTTAGAGGGGGGACTGTGGCTGATGATATTGTAGTCCCAATTTAAAGTTGGCCTTTTTTCCTCCCTAATTTTTCAGTGGTCTTTAAATCTGATAGTGACTATTAACACCTCCAACTTATTTTTCATTCCCGAACCCCATTACGTTTGTTCCCGGTCAGACAGTATTACATTTCTAATGTTGAAGACTTAAATATGAGGAGAATTAAGTTGAATCCTTTAATTATATTAAAAAGACTCTCTCCTCAAGTTATTTGGTAGGGTGAAAAAAGCAGTTTTTAGATCTTAGTGATGGGAGTTTATCCCTTAATGTATTTAATGACATTTTACAAAAAATACTGGTGGATTTAACTACCAAAAAAGGTTATTTTTCCCATTGAAAGATAAAAGAATTTGGTATGATATAGATTGCTTCCGTCATAAAAAAACAGTCACAGGTTATGGCTAGGGAGATTAGGAAAGATAGCTCATAGGATTCCAGTTGTAGAAAGCTTTATAAAATATAGCTGGGAAGGAAAAAGTTGGCTCATACGGCATTGTGGAAGGAATTTGAATTTGCTTCCAAAATGAAAAATTCTGTATATTTTTGGAAATTGGTAGCAATGGGTTCCAAGAAGATTGAGTAATATTGAAGCTCTAATCCTGAAGCATACTTGGGAGAAATATTTTTCTGTAGTTTGTAACCATATGCCATGCATCATTCTTCTGGTACATTCAGCTCAGGTAGCTTCAATTCCCTGTTGCCTTCCAGAATGGCCTGCAGTATCCACTAAGGAAGTTAAAAATCTAATCACTCAACAATGTGGTAGTAAAGTGCCAGGGAAGGACTTTATCTATGTGGAAGTATTTAAGGAGAACATTGACTGGTGAGCACATGTTTTAAATAAATAAATTAATGGAGAAATCCTATCTCCTAGAACTGGAAGGTACCTTGAAAGGTCACTGAGTCCAGCCCCCTGCCTTCACTAGCAGGGCCAAATACTGATTTTGCCCCAGATCCCTAAGTGGTCCCCTCAGGGACTGACCTCACAACCCTGGGTTTAGCAGGCCAGTGCTTAAACCACTGAGCTATTCCTCCCTTCACTATACTCTTCTCAAATATAAATAATACAGGAATTTTCCCCTCAGGTTGGGCTACCAGTATTATTACTGCACTTTATAAAAAAGGGCATAGAAAGACCCAGTGAATTACCTCCTAGTATGCTTATTGGATGTTGTATGAGAAATTTATACTAGATATCTTTTGAGGAAACTAGAGGATTGGGCAGAAAACAGAAAATTTTTGCTGAAGAACAAACCGTTTACTAGCCCCTTTCCTTTTTAATGTTTATATTAATTATGTTGTTTTATTGGTAAACGGGGATCAGTATTTTCCCTCCCTAAAATTGTGGATCATCCTATAGCTGTTTTATTATCACAAATGCCATTGGGAATGAAGTGTTTATTAAATGTGTTTTGTTCATACTGTTGCTGGGAGGGCCTCTTGATAAATTCTTCCAAAATTAAAGTAATTGTTTTTAGTCACAGCCAGAGGATGCATAAATGGAGAATGGATGGGCAATATGTTGAACTCTTTCCCGTATCTGGTATCAGGTACTTGCAAAATGGTTTGTGGGATAAGCATATTCAGATACCAAAAGAGAAGACCTTAAAATGCAAGCTGTGTGAAGTTTTACCTGGACTTATGGGAGCAACTTAATTGCACCCGCTGTTAGGGTTTGAGGCCCAGGTATGTGCTCAAATTCTGTATGGTGCAGAAATATGGGGATGGAAGGATCCCAAGGGATTGGAAGTGAATATGATTCAAAACAAATTTCTTAGGAAGATTCCTGGGCTCCCACATAATACACCAGCTGCTCTTCTCAGCGACGAGACAGGCTTGAACTCTAGTCTGTTGAAAGTGCAATTCTGTAATATTAATTTTTGGCTGTGCATTTATAGTATGTACCCACAGTGTTTGCCAAAGCTATGTTTAGAAGAAGAGCTCAGCAGGACTTTCACTTGTTGATTTGCTTGCTTAGAGCAAATTCAAACTCTTTCTCTAGGTTTCTCAGAATTGGAAAGGATTAGATTTAAGTTTAAAAATGTGAAATCCCTAATCAAGTTGAAAATAGAAGATAATAATAAGCAACTGGATATGGCAATTGTTTCCAGTATGTCTCCTTGGTTCCCAGTTGTTTAAAAAAACCTCATGTTTAGCAGAGTAGACCATTTGTGCAATCACTTGCTAAAAAGGGACTTTACAGCTCTTCGTTTTTAATCCATGCAGACAGTTTACTTAGGAGGTTGATATACTGGGATTGAGAATTATAGCTGCCTTTATCCACATGGCTCAAGGCAGGTGGAAGACCTTCCCCTTTATTTATTACATTGTAATTTGTATTGCCACTTGAAGTCAAACTGGCTCTCTGTAGTTTTGTCCCATATGCCTTTTTCTCTGATTTCTCAGAAAATAGAATACAGCTTAGGAACTGACAGTGTATCCATGATCTGAGCAGTTGCCCCGTTTGCATGGACAGCCACTAAAATAAGGAAAAAGAAGGTGGCACAATGGTTTAATGGCTTATGTCCTTACATAAAAATAAAGGTTAAGAATCTTAATATTTTATAATTTTGGATTTAGTTTGAAGTTTGACTGTAATATATTTTGATCTTTGTGCATTGGCCAAAGGCCACGTGCTATTAATAAACTTGAACAAAAAATGATCAGTGGCTTCAGGATAGTATGTAAAGGCCATAGTTTGCATGTAGGTGACAATTTGTCTGTTTTCTACAGTTTTTATAATGAAAAGTTGTGCTGGAATATTCAAGCCGTAGTACAATCTATGTTATTGATTCAATAACTTTCTCAGTGTAGGCCATGAACAGTCATTTTTTACCCAGAGATTTGCTATGTGGTTTCTGATGTACCATAGTTACTTCCTGTTTAGAAAGTAGGAAAATACTACCATATCTCAGATACTAGTGCGGTGACTATTTACACATCTCCCAAAAGTGGATTGAGGGCCTGATCCAAAGCCTATCACAGTCAATGGAAAGGCTCCTGTTTACTTCAGTGAGTTTTCGGTCAGGTGCCTGGTGCTTTACAGAACAAAACCAGGCATGGCCCCTCCTCCAAACATTCGACTATCACACTTGAGGTGTTATAATAGAAGTACAAGAGAGATGAGCACTGGTAAGAAATAACTGAACTTTATTCCCCCATTCCCAGTCTCTTGATCTTGGGCAGGATTACAGAATTAATAACCCTGTCACATGACAGTGACCACTTTTCACTGACTCAAATGGATAATGCCAAAAGTGAGAGTATCAAACAAGATGGGGAGTTGGGATGAAGAAGAACAAAGATTACTCAAGTATTTGCAGTGCACATTGTTGCAGTTCTATTACAGTTATGGTTTTGCTAAATGGTAAATTGATTCACTTCTTAACTCACGGTTGGTAAATGCTGATTTTTTTTTTTAATAGCAATCGCTGTGGGTTTGGTTACTATTATGCAGGTGTTTGTTGACCTTTTTCACTTTTGCCTTTCCAAGGATAACAGGCTCCCCCTCCTGCTCCCTTCTTGTAGATGTCTTTTATGGATGACCAGGTTCTTTTGTTTGGTTCACACCGTGCTCCTTGGAAAGATTAAATAAATGCCGCTTTGCACATCTTTCCTTGTCCGCCTCCTGAAAGCGATTATGTCCAAAGGCTTGGCAGCAGTAGCCCAGAGATAAATCACCTTGTTTACAAGGACTTTCTAGCAGTAGCTGCTTACTAATGACCAGCTAGCTGAAGCTAGTAATGTGGAAAAGATATGTATTACAAAATGGATGAGGGGAGAATTATTTTTCAAAGATGGCACAGAGTGAGCTTTATGGTAAAATATCTGTGTTTTTAATATAACAGAAATGCATTTGAATGCAGTCAGTGTTCTTCTTTATTCTAAAAGTTTGCCATTTGGATAGAAATCATAGATTGGATAACTGCTCATATTAGTCAACTGCTCGTAACATAACAGAGTTGCTACAAATGACATCAAACTCAATATAACCAGGAAACCCGTAGCAAGACAAAAATTCCCTTTCTGAACTGACAGATATTTTCAAATTTATCATTAAAATAGTCAAAGTATTTGAACTAAAAAAAAAAAAAAAATTAATGGAGATATCCTATCTCCTAGAACTGGAAGGGACCTTGAAAGGTCATTGAGTCCAGCCCCTGCCTTCACTAGCAGGACCAAGTACTAATTTTGCCCCAGATCCCTAAGTGGCCCCCTCAAGGATTGAACTCACAACCCTGGGTTTAGCAGGCCAATGCTCAAACCACTGAGCTATCCCTCCCCCCTTAGTTGAACTAAGGACAAATAAATATTAACAGATGTAAACCAACCTGCCAGATCAGTTTTAGGGTTGTTCCAAGCATTGAGACAGGTAGTCACACTCAGTTGTAATTGTGTATATGTTTTGGGCTTTTGTTTAAAAAGTGTGACGATCATGTGCTGTATGTAGGCAGTTCCTTACATTTTTCATTTCATGAAATGGGAAGTACCATGAGAAGCTTTCTCCTAACCTGAATGATTGTGACATTTAAGCTATGTCTATACTACCGTGGTAAGTTGACCTATGCTACGCAACTCCAGCTATGTAAATAATGGAGCTGGAGTCGACATACCTTAGGTCAAGTCACCGCTGAGTCGACGGGAGAAACTCTCCCATCGACTTACCTTACCTTACTCTTCTTGACAGGGGTAGAGGACAGGGGTCTTCGCTAGACCTGCTAAATCAACTGTTGGTGGATCGATCTCAGAGCGTCAATCCCGGCTGTAGTGTAGACATAGCCTTAGGAACATGTCTACTTCCTTACTTGAAAAACTAAAATGTACCTCTGCGTTGAAAGACAATGGCCTTTATTTAAATTACAATTCTCCTGTTACGCTTTGAAAATCATGTTTTATTTCCCAAGTGACAAGCATAGCTATAGAGTTTTTTTCTTCAAGGCCATGGCTATATTAAGAAAATAGACTATGTTTAAAAACATATTAGCTAACATGTTTTAAACAGGAGGGTAGACAAGTAAACATGTTAGCTGTCTGTGGTCAGCCCCTGTTTTGTTTAACCAGTACCAATAAGGATAATCAGAAAAGAACACTTTGAGCCATAGGACAAAAAGCATATTTAAGTGCTTAGTTTTTTCCTTTGGGCATCTGACTCATCACTCGCTGTTCAAAATATAGTCAGGGCATTCCTGAAATACTTTAAAGTTTGTGTTTCAGAGGAAAGATAAAATAAGAATCTGTGAAAACAAAAACATAACAGCATCCATATCTGGATTTCTTAACCACTTCTCAATTTCACTTTGCTCTTTCTGCTGCAGTAGGACACTCAGTTACGGACAAGTATAAAACAAGGAAGAGTGAGTGCAAAAGGGGGTCTTTCTTCAGGGCAGCCTACTTTGAATTTGTCACATTATCTTATCTGTGTTGAAAAATGAAGGTAATTACATGGAACCATTTTAAGATGAAGTCCTCTCAGGCGCCCCCGCAGTTCAACATCACTGCACTGTAACTGGAATTTTGCTATGGGCCTTATCTGTTTTTCCATTGATACCAGTGGGCTTTGGATCATGCTCTAAACCTGGAATTGTTTTTTGTGTATTGTGAGGCACAAAATTCTGCCACAACTTAGTCAAAAAAATTAGTTTGATTAATAATATAAAGACAAAGTAACCCCTGTCCTCATGGTATTTATTTAGATAATAAATTCTGTTTATTTTGTGCTGTCTCGTTTTCAGTTTTTAATATTCTGTAGATAGTGGACAATGTATAACTATTGTAGAGGTTGTCAGTGGGGTAGCTGGAGGTTTTGGTAGCTAAGTAGGTGGTAGCTGGGACGGGTACTTCTGGCACCTAAGGACTGGTAATAGGAAATGTAACCTTTCAACTCTAAGTAGTTTAAATCCAGTTTGTGGTGATAACGATTGTTTAGTGGCATATATTAAATATATTTATCTGGGTGAAATACTGTGGCCTGTCTTATGCAGGTGGTCGGACTTAATGATCACAATGATCTCTTCTGACCTTCAATTTCTATGAATCCTCCCACAACCACTGAAAAAGAAAACCATCAAACAGGAGGTAACAATGTTCTTGTTTAATTTTATGTGCAAAGAGATACACACTACTCTAATGGGAACCTGTTCATGCAGAAGTAAAAATGAGTGGTAGTAGAGTTTAAAGAAATGAAAGAACAATGATGTGCTGATCTTAGACGTTTTATGTTTGATTATTGTGTTTTTTTTTTTTTGACCTGATCATTAATCAGCCACATGTTCTTGGAAGAACCAGTGGCATTTGGACCATACCACCCTCACCTACACAGAATAAGAATGTATCTAATTATCAAAGAAGGTTTCAATTTCACTTTTTACGTTCATGATTTAGACACCCTAGAAGTGACAGATTTAAAGCTTGCTTTTGTGAATCTAATCTAGCTCTTCTGGAAAGAGAGAAGACAGAATGGGAAACTTTAAGGAACACTAAACAGCTAAGGGTGTAAATGCATTTATGTGGCACCTCTTAATAGGTATTGCCAGGAAGATGAGAGGTTTTAGGACATGTAAATCACTGTTGCAGAATCCAAAATGCCAGTTTCCTAGAGTCTGTGGACCAGAAAAGAAACAAAACCTCAGATTTCAGTTTTCTTTTCCCCTCCACTAAACTTTCTCTTACTCCTCTGCATATGTGCTTAGTTTCTTGATGGTACTTTTACACAAATGTAGATAATTTGCTTGTGGAATTCACAAGTGTCAGATTATGTTCTAACTACACCCATGAGGCAACCTAGGGTGATTAGAAACATCTGGTCTTTCTTCCTTACCCATAAAAAAAAAAAGTGATTGTAGTAGATGGTATCTAGTCTCTATTGGACATCCATATAGACAACATAACACAGTAAAAATTAGAAATGGAAAAGTCTTAGGCTTGGTCCACATTGGGGCGGGGGATTGATCTAGGAAACGCAACTTCAGGTACGGGAATAGCAAGGCTGAAGTCGACGTTTCCTAGATCGAACTAAGTTTACTTACTGCGGGTCCACGCGGTGCAGGCAAGCTCCCCCGTCGACAGGGCTTCCTCCTCTCGGTGAGCAGGAGTTCCGCAGTCGACAGGGGAGTGCTTCTGGGATCGATTTATCACATCCAGATGAGACACAATAAATCAATCCCAGAAGATTGATCTCTACCCGCCGAATCAGGCGGGTAGTGTGGACCTAGCCTTATTCATCTACATAACCCTGCCAAGGATGAAGTGTTCCCTTTAGCACATCTACTAGTACAATATCCAATTTAGTTTTAAATGTCCCAAGTAAAAAGGCTTCCCACAATTTCCTTGGGAGATTGCCAGACTAATAAAGTTTTCCTTGGTTTTATTCCTACCTTTTCACTAATATAGCAGTAGTTTCATCCTTACTCCTAGTCACACACTGCTGTACCATGCTGACTAATTCCTCCCCCTCCTTGGGGTGAAATCCTAGCGCCTCTGAAGTTAAAATTTACGTCCCCAAATCTAGCACCATTGTGCTGCTGTGTTCTGTCAACGTATACTTCACAATGGTGAATTTAGGTACTTTGTGATCTCGGATACTGAGCTTCCCAGTCATTCTCTCATTTCCGGTCATTTTCTTACTTCTAATAAGGATGCCAGGATGGCTTCTTCTTTGGTTAGATAATCTCTTTGGTTTCCTCTACTTTCTAGTTGTCTTCTCCATAATCTAGAAAATACTTGGATGGTACATATTTGGCTTTATTTACTTTTCCTTGCCCCGGTGTATTTAACATCCCCTAGGAGTACAGTATTCTATGGTTTGGTATACTTTGAACTTTGGGCCAGTCATGGTAATTAATATACAGCAGATGCCCATTGTCACACATACACACAGTCGCAGTAGTGCTCCTCCTGGTTGGACACTCCCCAGGCTGTTGTGGTTGGTGCCCACCTCACTGGGCCCTGTGTGCTCTTTAAGCCTTCTGAGTCTGAAAAGAATCCATACACTGCCCCTGGCTGGGGTCTCCAGGCACACTCTCAAGGTAAAAATTCTCTCTCTAGCACCCCCTCTTGAAAGCTGAGACCCCACAGTCCAATTTCCCAGTCCCTGGGAGTAGTGCTGACTCCTCATATGTTCCCTAGCTTAAACCCACCTTGTGGGTCATTTGGGTTTATAGTTTAACTCTTGAGGGGCATGTGACACTGAAAGCAAATAGGCACACAGACAGATGCTGCACAGAATTCTAAACATGACTACTCTTTACTTAGATAGCATGAGAAATAGACAGATCCAGATAAAACACTTCTGAGTTTCCTCACCACTCTAGAAAGATCTCTGGGCTTAGGATAGAGTGAGGACTGCAGTTTCTTCTTGCCTTCTATAGTTTGTAGCTTTCTGCTCTCCTGCCAAATCTTCCTGTGCTTTTGGCGTCTTCTCAAAGTGACTCTCCTACTTCACTTTTATAATCTTGTGTCTGTTTTGTTAGGTGACCCTTAGCTCAGTCTCTTCAGGTGTTTGAAGTCCCTCTTCAGGTGATCCATTACTTAGTTACCAGCCCATCTGGGAAGACTGGTTCTTTTGGACTGCATCCAAACCTTTGTCCAAGGGTGCTTCTATCTGAATAGAGGAGCATCAAGGTTTAATGATGCTCTGTTGTTAGCCATATGTCACCATCTCTGAGAATTTCAGTCCAACAGGAAGGTCAAAGGACAACAGAGAGGTCATCAAGCTCCACATTCAAAATGGAGTTTACAGTTTTATGCTGATACACATAAGCAGCCCCCAGTGTCAAACAGAATTCATAATGTGTACATAGCCAGATTCCCCAAATTATCACACCCAGTATAATTTCTCTTTTGTTTTTCATGCTTTGTTTCCTTACCCAAGGAATTTTACCACCATACTGTTCATTATTGAATTAAAGTTTACTGACTTTGTAAATATTTTTGGCACCTGCCAACACCACCTTTTCTTTCCTTTCTGTTCTACTTCTTCACAGTGGATTTGATCCAGCTATGCTCACATTCCAATTCATGGAAAAACCCAAATTATCTTTAATTATGCCTACTAGCTCATAATATCTATATCAGCAGTTCTCAAACTGTGGGTCAGGACCCCAAAGTGGGTTGCGACCCAATTTTAGTGGGGTCGCCGTGGCTGGCATTAGACTTGCTGGGGCCCGAGGCCGAAGCTGAAGCCCAAGCCCCACCATCCAAGGCCGAATCCAAAGGGCTTCAGCCCTGGGTTGTGGGGCTCAGGTTACAGGCCTCCCCAGGACTGAAACCCTTGGGCTTTGGCTTTGTCCCTCCCTTCCTGGGGAGGTTGGGCTTAAGCTTTGGCTTGTGCCCTCCCCTCCCACCAAGGGCGGTGAAGCTCGGGCAGGCTCAAGCTGTGGTCCCCCCTCCTGGGGTTGTGAGTAATTTTTATTGTCAGAAGGGGGTCACGGTGCAATGAAGTTTGAGAACCCCTGATCTATAGGAACATAAAAATATCAATAGCTCAGAGGAAGGTGCAAGAATGCAGTACTGGACAATGATGTAATAACCTGCCCAGAAAGGAAGTTTCTGCTTAGCCCCCAATCATTTAATAATTGGCTTAAACCTTGAATCATGAGAATTTATATTCCTTCTTAAATTGTTATTGTTGTTAGTTGCTCCCTTTATCCATAGCTATCTATTATAGTTTTTTTCAGCCCTACTCAGTTCTTCACTTCAATGAAATCATCTGGCAAAGAGATACATAGGTTATACCCTGTGCAATAAAATAATTCCTCCTTTCCATTTTAAATGTGTATATAATTTTCTTATGGTGGTGCCAGTCACCATAGTATCTGTGCAGTATGGCACAGTAATAATACTTGGCTCTTACATATGGCTTTTCTTCCATATTTCTTCAAGGAAGATGAGATTCTCTACCTGTACTTACACATATGGAAAGAGAGGCAAAGAGATGTGAGGTGATTTGCCATGGGTTATAGAACAGGTGAGTGGCATAGCTAGGAACAAAATCCAGTGTTGAAATCCTGGCCTCATCTAAGTCAATAGGAGTTTTGACATTCACCTCAATGAGGTATTGACTCCTACTATCTCCATAAGTAACAGTTTTTCATTAATTCATCATAATTTTTGACTAATAATTGAGCACTGAAAAATCTGTCTTTATCATGAAATTCATATCCACTCACTAGCGCCTGTAGATCCGACTTTTTCATATGGAACTGTATTTTTATCTGTCTGTCAGCATGTCATCACAGCCTTTTACATTCAACCCCTACATTAACCTTTGGAGTGAACTGCATTTGTGGCCTTCTATAACAGCAGAGTTGGGGGGGGGGATTTAAAGACGATGAAGAGAAACTAATGATTTCTTTGCATAGCTTCTTATTTCTTTCAGATAAGCAAGCTATGGCACAGAGAGGTAACAGGACTAATGGAGTTAGTCCTCACTAAGGAAGTTACAGAATATCTAGAAAAACTCAACTACAGTAAGTCAGTTGGAAGGCTAAACTGAAATATGAAATAGCTGAGTAGAGCAAAATAAAATCAGATGGCAATAGGATAACACTTTTTTGCAATGCACTCATTAAAAACTTCTCTCACTTTAAAGCTTCCTAAACTCCCACATATTGAATTGCCTTCAGATACTGTAGTTACACATCACCTGGTGAGCTAGCAAGGAATTGCAGTGTATCATTTAACATGTTTTTCACAATTTAGACATTCAGTCTGGAAAACTGTATGGACCAGGGGTGGCAGGGACCCACAGCTGAATCCAGACTCTGCTTACTGCCCTCAGCTAGTGCATCCGGTCTCCTGATTGGCTGAAGACTCCAGCAGGCACAGGCTTAAACCCTGCAGCAGCCCTGGTTCTCTGGCTGCTCAATAGCATTCCATGCTCGCAGCTGTTTTTTTTCTGGTCCTGCTTCCTGTTCCTGCCTTCAGCAACCTTCCTGCTCCTAGCCCCTGCCCCAGACCTCCACTCCTGCTTCCTGCTCCTTGTGCTTGGTTCTTCTACTTGTTTCCTGCTTCTGGTTTCTGCTCTTGGCTCCTGCCCTTGCTCTGTCTGATATTCTGGCTCTGATCCCTGACTACTGGCTCCCGGCTTGCTTCCTGGACTTAGTATTAGTATTCTGACCCTAGGCTCCAAATTTCTGGCTCTCAGCTCACTCCCTGGATTTGATAACTCGGCTTCTGATTTGGCCACTAGCCCTGGCTACGTCTGTTCCAACCATTAAGCCAGCCTGCTGCCCTGACCATTAGGCAAGACTGCCCAGGGCCCCATCACTGCAAGGGGAGCTACCTGTAAGTAAAGTCCACATTAAAGCCAACCTTGTAGCTATATTAGTGGACCATGGTATTAAGTACATGGTGGTAAGCTACAGTATTAAGTCAGGACAGAGAGGAGCTGTGCTATCGTTTGCCACTGTGAAATTTCTAAGGTGTAACTTGGTAGTTTTGTGAATGTATATGAGTGACCATTCCCATGTAAACACCTTACAGGTGTCAAGGGGAAAATAAAAATAATAAAAGTTCATGATAATATAAAAGACATTTGATTGAACATTCCAAATTTAAGAAGTAAAATAGAGCAGGACTCTAGTTTTTCAGACACAATGGTGTTGCTTTCAGGGTCATCCTTTTCCATGGGTAACCGTTAAGATCTTTGGGTATAGTACAGAATGCTAGAGAACTGTACTTTAGCTAAGGTTCTCACTGCTCTAGGAAGCTATCCAAGCTCATTAGTGCCCCTTTGTGAAAAAATCGGTAGAATTGTTTACTTTTTCCAAGGAAAAGGTAACTCTGGGAGCCTTTCCAAAAACCATAGCCCAGCAATAGCAAACTTCTAAAAGGTCATATTGAGTACAGATGCTAATCTTTTCCTATATTTCCACTGTTTTTTAAATGAAATTCTTTCAGTGCAGTTTAGAGTCAGGTTATGTAATAGAACCCTACAGACACCTATATTTTCTTCTCTTTGGATTATCCATATTTATTGCGGGGCTTGTTTACTTGATCTCAAGTTTGTTGTGAGCTATCATAAAGGCCTATTACAACAAATAAAATAATTATTACCCGACCAGTAATCTGAATAATTGACTCATATTTATAGATTAAAAAGTAAACAAATGGAAGAAATATGGAATCTAAAGAAATGGAAGAAGTAAAGCTCTGTAGATAAATAAATAAATAGAGATATCCCATCTCCTAGAACTGGAAGGGACCTTGAAAGGTCATCGAGTCCAGCCCCCTGCCTTCACTAGCAGGACCAAGTACTGATTTTGCCCCAGATCCCCAAGTGGCCCCCTCAAGGATTGAACTCACAACCCTGGGTTTAGCAGGCCAATGCTCAAACCACTGAGCTATCCCTCCCCCCCAAAATAATAATAATAATAATAATCCCTCCCCCCCACAATAATAATATTGTGACTGTGTATTCTGGCCCTTTAAGGCCAGGGTGAGAATTCTCAGGGCCCAAGCCACTCCATTTCAGAAGTTCTGTTGCAGATCAAGACCCAGGGAATGACAGAGGCAACTGCTGAGGGAACAGCAATGGTCCTGGTATGACAGATGGCAGTCGGGAAAACCCCTGGACTGCTACTCCCTTTATGGCCCAGAACTGGAGCTTTGAAGTATGGGCAGGAAAAGATTCCCCTTTCTCTCAGTCAGCCAGGACAAGTTCTGAGAAAGAAGACAGCATCTGAGAGACTGTGGAGGGAGCAGTAGATGTTACTGGTTTCTTCTTGAGCCAGGGATGATGCACTCACTCTGTACTATGCTTCCAGACCCTGGAGGACTGTCTGGAACCAGTTTCCCACAGGGATGGCTAGGGAGGAAGGAATCCCAGAGAGGGGACATTTTTTGGTTTGTTTAGCTTTATTGCGAGGTTTTTTTGTTTTTTTTGTTTGCTGCCCTTTGCCACCAGCCCTGGGGAGGAGCCAAGTGGTCTGTTTGAAGGACCAATTGGATGGGCCTGCCTTGCTGCTGATGTCCTGCTACAGATAATTTTCTTATCAAAAGATAGTAAAGGACTTTGAAGCATCAGGACCATAGTTTGGAATCAGATTTGTGTGGACGGACTATTGTGCCCACAGGAGGTCTCAATTGAATAAATGGGGGCATTGTACCAGCAGACTTGTGTACTCACACACAGCATAGAACATGTTTCTTCTGTTTATCATTGATCTTCTCACCTAAAGTATATTCTGTGATAATTTAGCTTTGCCACTAATGAGTACAGTCATCCCAAACTTGTGTCCTTACAAACATTATACCATTGTGCTCTATCTTGTGCTACATTTCATTATTTTTGACTGCAAGGTTCTTGGTGGGGTGTATGGGGTGGCCAGGGAGGGGTAGTACCTCTGATGGGGGGACTTGTCGTACCCTTTCAGGGGTAGTCCGTCCACTTTGGTCCCCACCTGTCACTCAGCTCTCACTTGTGGTTCCAAGTAGCTGCAGCATGCGCAGCAGCCACACCCCGGGCAATGGCTTCGACAGGCCGGCCAAACCAGGTGAGTGTAACTGATGGGATCCAAACCCTCAGTGAATTAGGGATATTCCTACCCCGCATGCGACGTCCGCTCCAGCGGACTGGGCGAAAGAGATCACTAAGATCCAACAGCCAAGAAGGCGGTTTTGCAACACTTTGTGGAAAGCGAAGGGCTTGACAAGGCACGAAAGACGTCAAGGCCATCCACTGCAACCAAAGAAGTTACCAGTCGTGACGATTTTTTGTACCATTGGTGTCTGGCTTCTAAGGTCAAGAGAGTGGGATTGCTCCCGTGCAACGGCTCTACCACTTAAAAAGCTTTCACGCACAGGTCCTGTGCAAATCATCAAACATCATCACACCACTCAAGTCCTGCAGTGATGGGAGAGGGGCAAAGCGACAGGTGGAGGTTACCACTGGGAGTCGTAGTCCCAATCCTGCACGCAGGCGGTCTGTGGATAGGTGGTCGTCCAGCTTTGTACTTGGGACAGCAGAGTTGTCCGGCAGCATCCCAGGCATCTGAGTAGCCCTCTTCAGGACAGCACTGCTCACCCTAGTAAGGGAGGGGCCTAGAAAAGGTGGCCTAAAAATTGCCTGCCCTACAACAACTGCCAGCCGCGGCTTGCTGGCCAGTTGTTGTAGGGCAGGCAATTTTTAGGCCAC
>NC_048300.1:113531705-113630661 GCF_013100865.1 Trachemys scripta elegans
TCTGTCCTCCTTTTCCTCTGCCACTAATGCCTTTATATGATGGTTCTATTTCTCTTCTATTTCTTCCACCTTTCTCCTGATTTATGATTTACCTTCTTCTCCACCCCTGTGCCCTTCTTTCAATGTTGCTTTAACTGTGCCTTAGTGGGTCACAACTGAGGATACCAAATTCAGGACGAACTGCTTAGAAATAGGGCAGATACACCCCAGGACTGGTGGCTAATCCCCCATAGGATATACCAAACCAGCAACAAAAGTACACTTTTGTTTCACCTCACTAGCTAACAAAAAGTCATAAAAGCAGTTTCCTTGGGCATCCCAATCCTTGTATTACCATCAAAAACACTGGATTTAAAGGTGAGTGGTTCTTTACAACCTGACTCATCAGATAAAATCAGATAAAAGGTTCTTCTGATCCCAAAGGATCAGCCACACACCCAGGTCAATATATAACTTAGATCTTACCCCCAAATAATGCTGATGCCAATCCTTTAGTGTCTAAAATTTAAAGGTTTATTCATAAAAAGAAAGAAAGGTGGTTAAAGGAATCAAATACATACATAATTGCAACGTTCTTGGTTCAGGCTTGTAACAGTGATGGAATAAACTGCTGTCTTAAATCAAGTCTCTGGCTGCTTCCAAATCATTGGAAGGTCCTCAGTCCATTGGTTAGAATGTTCCCATTAATATAAATCCATATTCCAGAGGCTGGAGCAGGATAGAGGCAAAATGGAGGGGTTTCCAGGGACTTTTATATCTTCTGCCATGTGGAGGGAAGCCCATTGTTTTAAACAAAAACCTCAGCACAGCTAGTGGAAAATTACAGGTAAAAGATGGGAGTTTGGAGTCACATGGGCAAGTCACATGTCCATGCCCAATTCACTCCGTCATTGTAGGAAGCCATTACCTGTACTCCAGGCAGCACGTTTACAGGAGAGTCCACTCAGTGTAGATGGACATCTCCCATGGTCCATTGTGAGTTGTGTCCTTTTGATGGGCCACTCAATTTGAATAATCCCGCCAAGATGTGCTGGCTAACTACCTTGTGGGAGTTACCCCAGGAGCAAACATTTGAGATCCAGGTATAGAGCCAATATTCATAACTTCAAATACAAAAATGATACATGCATTTACCTTTAGACCTTAGTCCATCCCATGCTTTGCTGCACATTGGGCTACCCACATTTGCCATCCTTGCCTGTCAACTGCATACAGGTAGCAAAATCATAACAAGCAAATCATAACCTTTTTATAGACGTCTTACATGCCACATTTTGTACAAGATTTGTTGCAAATATATAACAGTGGTTGCAACAATGATCTATATGGTTATATTTTAATCAGATAATGCCACAGTTGGTTCTTTGCCTCTACCCTTGATATCCATTCTGCATTTCTATCCATTCTGGGCCTTTGTTTGTCCTACTCTTTATGCCTTCCCTTCATGTCTTGCTGTGTGTTCTACGTGTGTAGCAGAATGAAATCTGATTTCTGAAGCACTGAATCTTATACATTTCAGTTAGCTCAAATTTTATACATTTACAGGTTCAAATTCTGCTCTGAGTTAGATGCGTACAACAACCATTGACTTCGTGGGGAGTTACATCCTTGTAACAGCAAACAGTCTGGCGTATTGATTTTAGTAGGGAACAAACCAAGGTGTGTTATAATACAACATACCAGTGAAAACTAGTCCACAGCCATGACTTCAGTGGGTCCAGACAGTGGGAATGCCACACAGGGAAACATGAGCAGGGAGAGGCAAAGGGTAAATTGTAGTAAGGTAAAAAGAGAGGAGAGGATGCAGAGCCAGTGAAGATGAGGGTGAGGATAAAGAAGGGAAGATAAGTCTTGTGGTTAAGGTACTGGCCTGGGCTCAGGGTTTTGGCCAATTCCCAGCTCTGCCACAGTCTACTTGTGTGACTTTTGGCAATTCATTTAATCTATGTGTGTCAGATCTTCATTTGCAAAAATAGAGAGTGATTCTTTTTCTGTTTAAATTGTAAACTCTTCGGAGCAGAGACTTGTGTGTGTATCATAGAATGCTTCACAAACATTTGAGCTAGGATGCCTATCTTTGTTCCTGATCATGGTTCAGCCATACCTAGGTTGAGCCCCACTGCCAGGAGTAAATTCTTGTGTCCTGGAACAAATGTTGGTGTGCATTTACAGTTATGTTAGTTTACGTGTGTTAAGTGGTAATCAATTAAAACATATTGCAATGTGACCAAAATCTTAGGCCTACACAGGGACAAAGTGATCACAGCAAATATGGCGCTTCCCCCCCAGTTTTTCAGAGAATGTGAAACTTGAGCTATTTTGCCTGAAATTTTCTCTGTAGCAAAAATCAAAGTTGCCATTTGAAAATTGCCATTCCATCCTTTGTTTATTTATTTATTATTATTCATTATTATTATTATTACTATTACTACTGTTATTATTTAACATGTATACTGTGATAGTAACTAAAGGCCCCAGCCAAGTTGGCCTCCATTATGCTAGACATGGTTCCCTCTCACCACCATTAGTTCTGTCTGTTACTATCCTTGTTTAATTATGCCGCAACTCAAAAATGTGCTAAGTGCTTGAATTCTCATTCTGCAGTGGTCCCTTATTAGAACCAGTTTATAGTTGTAATTATTCAAAATGAAGGCCCAGCTGTGACAAAGGTAATTAACTATCTCATCATTCTGGAGATGTACCCAGACCAAAATGACAGATCCAGACACCCTTGAAGTTTATTGGAGAACTTAGGGTCCAAGGTTTGAGCTCACCTCTAATAAGCCCTTCCCTTAGTGGGTGGATCTGCCAAAAGCTTGACAGATTTCTTAGACAGTCTGATCTGTTTGGAATCAGTTAATGGTTTCTGTTTGTATTTCCCCCTTGGTGCTATGAAAATGAATTGTTCTGACAGTTCTTGGTTGCTGGACAGTTATATAACTACATGCTGTTCTCCTCTGCTGCAACATGAATTACATTTGAGGGAGAACTGAGATTTGCAGCAAGTCTTAGGGAAAAAAGAAAAGTGTATTTGTGCACAGTTTAGTGTAACTTTCTCCCCCACCTTCCATATGTCTCTTGCTTTTCAGATTGTTGGCCAAGATCAATTTGTGAACCTTTTGTGTTTGTACAGCCCTACTGTCATATAAGTCAGAGAAGTAGTCCTAATAAATAATTGCAGACTAGGGCCCTGATCCTGCAAAGAGAATCTTGTGGGAAGATGTCCTTTGATATCAGTGCAATACAGGGATCTACCCACGCAGAAGCCCATTGATACCACCGGGGGTCTGCCTATGCAGTTCTATTTGCAGGATCAGAGCTCTAGCCTGCAATTGTTATTGCAGGATCAGCTCTTATGAGTGTACCTGTGCTTTAGAGAAGCTTTTGTATCATAAGGGCCCCCTGCAGGAGGGTTTCAAAATAGCTACTCAGTGCTATTTTTTTCTGTTTCAGAGTAGCAGCCGTGTTAGTCTGTATCCGCAATAAGAAGAACAGGAGTACTTGTGGCACCTTAGAGACTAACAAATTTATTAGAGCATAAGCTTTCGTGGACTACAGCCCACTTCTTCGGATGCATATGCCCTAATAAATTTGTTAGTCTCTAAGGTGCCACAAGTACTCCTGTTCTTCTTATTTTTTTCTGTGTAAGTAAATATCAACCACAACAACCCATTATTTGGCTGAAGTTGTCTTTGTAAAATAATGGATAGCACTGTGACTAGAGCTCCTTCCAACACTATCTAAAGGCTGCAATGCTGTGAAAATATAGTCATTAATGTTTGTGAGATGCTTGCATAGTATAGGCCCTAATTACCACACATTTAGTGATTTTTTTTTAGAAAACATTGGGAAATTTGTTTAATTTTAATAGGCTAAATTTTATAACATTTGGCATATTATATAGCTGCATTTACTCCTCAAATTATGGCTGTGCCACTACATAATGCTGAGACATCATTTCTTAACTAATTGCAGACTTGCAGCAGTTTCTAGCCCTGGCGGGCAGCCTTGTTATATATATCGCGGTTGGGTCAGCAGGGCACTTCTACAGGGATAAAGTGGAGGCAACTATCCTCTACCTTTGCCAATTTTGTGGGCACCCTCTTGTTGGCAAAGCAAATACACAAATTCCACCTGGAATCTACTACTGTATCTTTAATACTGGCAGAAGTACAGTAACTCCATGGGTCCACACTTGGAGGAAAATTGATTTCCCTCTTCTAATGGAAAAAATGTATGGTATTTCAGAGCCTTTTGAAAAACAGTGGCAAAGCTGCATCCCTTTAACTGTGGGCTTTTAATTGAAAACATTCTCTAAGTTATGCTTAGGTGATTTTTTGTAGGGAGAGCAAAAAGGTATGTCCAGATGGGAATAACTGGACATGTGGGATTTTTTTATTTGAAAATCAATCTTACTTTGAAAAACACTATCTGCTATGAAAGAATACTTTGAAATGTCACATCATATGTTATATTAACAACCTCCTTTTCTCGGTTGTATGCCATGAGGCACTTTTGATGAATGTAACATTAATCCTTTTGTGAATTCTGGGTATTTTTTCTTTAGTTATTGTGGATTTAACATGAGACGGGGAAAAGCCAAGATAGTTTAGCAAAGAAGGCTCAATCCTGCAAACATTTACACGTCACAAACTTTACTCAGGCAAACAGACCCAGTCAGTGGAATTACTCGCTTGAGTAATGGTACTGTCAGGTGGGTTGTGCTTGCAGGATTGAACTTGTGATTTGTACAGTAACTCAGAAGGTTGCAATTTCTATCCGTCCTTTTATAATAAATTCCATAAACAACTTCAGGCAAAAGGCCTTAAGGCTGCTTACGTGTGGCAATGCAAACCCTTAAAAGCAAAGAAATACCATATCATTGGGAACTTCTTAGTTCTAATCAAATTCCCACACAACAGGTTTCCCCTGACAGTGACGGACAAATCATCACAAGGAACTTCCTTCTGCCTCCAGCTGATAAGGAAGCACAAACAACAATGCTAGTGAAAAGCCAGAGTTGCAGCTTCAGCTGCATTAACACATATTCGACTGACATACAAGTTAAGTGTGCATTGTGATGTGTAGTTTGTAAAGGAAACGGGGATCGTAATTAAGGTTCGGTAGTATTTAGCCCAATGTGCAGTTATTTTCCCCAGAATTAGAATACTTGGGGCAGAGGCAGAAATGTCAGTATCACATATTTATTTAACACACTTTACTGGAGCACAATATTTCTAGTATGATAAGATATTCCAGGATTGTGTTGCTTTACAAGCCTTTTACACAGTTTAGTGAGATTTCTGAGACTGAATTGGCTGCCACATCCTGCTAGAAGAAAGGAGTCTAGGGGTTTCTGTTTCTGCCTAAAGCATTGGGAATCAGGAGAAAAAAATGACTACATTCATTGCAGGAAAAAATATACATCTGGATATGAGGCTTATGCCTGTGTGGCCCAATTAAATGTTACCAAGGGGAATGAAAGGAACTCTCGGAAGGGAGACAATTGACCTAGCAATTGGTCTTAAAATTAATTCCTGATGATGTTATTAGCTATATGTTTGAATTACTTGCAGGAGCTTGAAATGAAAGGTTGGTGGTACTGTGCCTGTACTATAGGAAACCCTTGAAAAGGACAGAAGTCTCAAGGTGTTATCCCTGCGTTCCTAAGTTATAGCTGAATGTTAGAGGGAGAGGTTTCAAAGCCCTTGACTTAGAGATAAAGTAAGACCATTTTGTTTCCTTTTCGGTAGTATTGTGCATCAGAAGGGCATGATAGGAAGCACTGCAAGGTCAGCCGTGCTATATGACTCCATCTGCACAAAAGTCTGTGGGAGATAAGGGCTCTCCCTTCCCCCAGAGCTGCTCAGTGTTCAGCAGAAATATCTAAGCTGAACACACAGGATTTTCCTTTGCTTTTTAGTATGTAGTGTCTCACATTTATTACAGTGGATATAGACTAAAGCCCTATAGAGTTGCACTAGGAGACTTTGTGAAGTTTAAGTCTAAGAGGTATAACTCCTTGTAGGAATTGTGTTTGATATCTCTTGTTACGTTTCTTTGGTGTGAAGTGATCTAAACTGTAGTACCCTTTAACCAAAACCCTCCACACTCTAAATACCATTTGGGAATAATCCTAGATACCTAAGGGAGTAGCTATCAGTTCAATATCCAAACTAGTAACCCCAAGCAAAATGAATGGGTTTGGAACAAACACTGCTTATCAGAATTTAGCAGCTATAGCAAAGCAAGAGGGAAGCCATTTTAAATGTTATTGGAAATAAGAAAAGAGTGAGCAAAAAAAAATTAAATCAACACTTCTCACCAATTCCTCCATCCTCAACCAATTAGCTTTAAATAAAATAACTGGCATATGGCATGTTTCACAAACAGATCAGTAGAGAGACACTCCTCTGTCTGAATTTTGCCTCAGGTTTGTTTTGTGCCAGCCCCGCTGTGCTCCTTCTCTAAAGCAGCAAACACTAGCTCGGGTTGGGGGCAATCAAAGCCTTCCGGTTCCTTCCCCAGTCCACCTCACTAGGCCAAGATGATCTTCCCTGGGGCAAGGGCGTCAAGCCAAATGGCACCCCCTTAACCCTTCTCATGGTGAGCAACATCAACAGTACTGGGAAAAGCTGCAGGGGATCTGGATTTCTATCAGTACAAACAAGACCAGGGACTTCCAGTCCCTCTCACCCAACGACCATGGAAGGACCTGTTTGGGGCATTTGTTCAGAAGCCTCCTTGCTACATGGAGAGTAGCTGTAACTACCAGGAGGAGCTTAGAGGGATTAGACTGTGAGATCCCAGACCCTTTGTGCTTCTTTTCCCATATCAGCAAGTACCATGGCAGCAAAGACTGTCCTGTGTGTGACAATGGTCAAGTCACTTAATGTTATGTCTCAGTTCCCCATCTATAACACTTCCCTGTCACTCTGGGGGCTTGTGAAGATAAATCTATACATATTTGGGAGCTGCTCAGATACTATGACACATCGGGCTGTATGCGTATCTAGATACAGAGGAGATATACACAAGCAATTGTATAAAATTTCTACTCCTGAAAGGTCCCAGTTCCCAAACTCTCTAGTCTTTGACAGTGGAAAGATATAAGTTTGAAGTTACTAATCCACTGGGCCTTAAGACGTTAATCCTCCAAAGTCACCCTAGTGACCACTACGCCTGGTTGAGCATCAAAACTGCACAAACAAATGCCGGCTAAAGGCTGTCTGCCAAAAGATTTCATTTCAGACAGTTAATTTTTTCCCCCTCAGGCTCTCTGGAGAAAAAAACAAGTTGATTGAATATGAAGACAGACTCAGTTTATGCCACAGGGACCATGAAGCAGTGGCCATGGAACTCAAAACCCAAAAATCTACCTAGTGTGGGAGGCAGGAAAGATGAATGAGTCCAACGGGGAGGAAGAAAAAGTGTTTCAGGCAAGGCAGAACTGGGATAAATACTCTCTCTGGGGTGTCCTTGGTTAAGAAGGGAGCCATATATTGCTTGTCTTCTTAAATGGCAAGCTCATTGAGGCAAGGCCTGTGTGCATGTGTGAATGCCACTTGCACATGGTGAGTGTTACCAGATTACAGGAAGTAATAACCAGAGTAATGTTGCAATTTTTTTTTCTGAGGGACCCCCACATTTTGCTGCATTCAAACTCATGTTAGTCTGAATCTTCTCAAGAGATGCACAGAAAGGAAAACATTTTTTTTTAAATGGGGCAACAGCGCTTTTGTTGCAGTTTAAAAACACATTCAGGGTTGGCCAATACTTTGGGTCAGTTTTATTTCATCTGTGGTGCTTTCCCCCATAGTTACCAGTGCAGGTAACAAATGTGAGTAAGATTATCTGCTTGAGAACGATCATATGTTGTTTCAAGTTGCAAATACAGAAGAAGACTATATTTTCCATGTCCTTGTACTATGTTTCTTGTCAGATAATATTAAGGATATGTACAACTCTCATCATTCAAAGCTTCAAGAAAAAAAACAGCATTTAAAAGGCCATGAAATAGGGCCAGAGTACAAAGTTTTATAACTGGAGGGAATCTGCATCAGTGAAGGAGCAAGTAACCTAGGGTTCCTGTAGAAGTCTGGTGATGGTTGATGGAGCTGTCTCTTTTGGTGAATATATAAAATGACATTGTTTCACTTATGAAACAAATTAAATCTACCACACCGGTACCTTCAAATAAGTCCCTGCAGACAGCCCACTTTTTAATTTGGTGTGTTTAAGATAACCATTTGGGGGCTCAATCCCGACTGTAGTTAGAACCACTTGTGGGAGAACGACAAAAGGTTTGTAAATATTGTTTGATTCTAATTAGCATCCTAAAGTTTGGGAGCTGTTTATCCAAACCTGCTGATGTGGAAACAGGGCTGGAAATATTGTGAAAACAGACTGGGCTGGAAATACCTTGCAAGAGGCTATTTTTGTGTTATTTCCACTTCTTGTCTGAGCCTTAAACAGGAAGTGGTGAGAATCCCAACAATATTTTGTTTAAGTTACTTGAACTTTTTCAAACCTAAAAAAAAAAAAAAAAGTTGCAATTTTTGGCAAAAGGAGCTTGGGGATTCTTATCTAATTCACAAACCAATTTTCGCACCTTGGGCTGATGCAGTCCCGCTTAAATTCATGTGGAAATATAAGATTCTTTTCATCACAAGGGCTTTTTAAAAGTCAAAGGCCAAATTCTCTGCTGCTGCAAATTGGCCCAACTCTGTTGCCTTCAAGGAGATTTACAAGTTTACACAAGTACAGAATTTGGTTCAAAGTTGTTCTTGTGATAGTAAAATATGTGACTGATAACATTTCCCATTGTCCTGGGATTAAAAACCAATGCCCAATAAATAAGTCTTTTCATTTTCTGTTGCTCAGGAAGGATACTCTTTAGATGAATGGAAGGGATTCTTCACACTGTCGCTCAGATGTGGTGTTAGTCACAATATTAGTGCCAGCAATACTGTGGTTTTGACGTGTTTGCCTTATCTGGCCTTGGGGTGATAGGAGAATGGACCACTAGAGAACAGAGTAGTCTGAATGAAAAAAGGAGTCATAACCTTTGTATTGCGAGATAAGCAAACAGGATAATAAGCCTCTTTCACCTGAGTTTATTATTAATAAATAGGAAAGGATTTTACAAAAGGAACAAGGGATATCCGACACTGTTTTCCTTACAAACCTTCCTACGTCTCTGCAGTCACTCAGTGAGACCAACTGTTTTGATCCCAGAGGTTGGTTTTGCCAGCTAATTGTGTTTATAACAATAGCTGATGCAACACGTGGGAAACTGAGCTAGTACATGTTCACGGCCTGTGTCCTGAGTAGTCAGGATGTCCACTGCACACAGGGAGCTCTGACATTACTTCTGTGCAAAGAGGATGTGTAAATTACTGTCAATGACCTGAGCAAATTATATGCTGGGCTATTTTTATTAGTTAATTCGAGACACACAAACCAGAAATACATTTGTTACCAAGGGAGAAAAAATACAGTGTGTATTTGCAGTGGAGGCTTTAGCTGTTATCCGACTCCCACTGAAGCCAATAGAAAGATATTGAATGATTTCAGTGGGAATTGAATCAGGCCCTTAGACACAAAGATTGAAGAATATTCATTTTTTTCCTAAGAAAAAAATCATACAGTAAACTCAATTCTGATTTTCCTTTTGGGCTTCTCTAAATGTCTTATTTCTTCCCCTTCCACCCTCTTTAGTTCCAGATTCTCAACAGCTTTCGTTTCATTTAGAAAAAATAATTTATTTTATTTAGAAGATAAAGTTTGGCAAACAAAGAACAAGGATTACAGGATTTATTTTACACTTAAGGCAGGATTAAGAAGCACTGTACAAAATACCAGTGCATGTTAAGCACAGAAATAAAGATTTGGAAATGGTTACATAATTTAAGAATAAAGACACTCAGAAAGATCAAACTTATGTAATAGGCCCAAACATTATTTAAAAGGGTTCTTCAAAAATCCTGGGGACTGAGCTTTTTATGTGAGCTCTTTTCATCCCCTGTTTAGAGAAACTGTGCTCTTTTTAGCAGTCATTTTGTTATATGAATTATATTTGTAAGTATTCAAAAATCCAAGGATAAAAGCCTTCATGTCTCAGGGCATAAGCGAATATCTGATTAATAGGGGTTAGAAAGTAATTTCCCCTGTGGGCAGGTTATCCCGTAACTGCCAGCTGCAGGGTTTCTTGCACCTTCCTCTGAAACATCTGGTGCTGGCCACTATTAGAGGCAAAATAGTGGCCAGACAGACCACTGCTCTGATCCACTATGGCAATTCCTATGTTCTTATAACCTTTTACATCTCTCCGGGTGTTATGGTTTAGGATATGGAATAAAACTCACTTTTTGTTTTGTTCTGAATCCTTAGAAAACTGATGTGAAAAGTTTATTACACCTGAATGCAGTGGATGGTCTTAAACATGTTCATTTCTGTGGAGTGAGCTGGGCTGCGGAAAATTACAGAAATTTGGGGGGGATTCCAGCCAGTTGTTGTCTGCACTACTAATTACTGAGTGAATTTGTAAGCAAATGATATAAATTAAGAAAAATTAAAGTTTAAGAGGCCTAATAAAGCAGAACTTAGACCTTAGCAAGGTTCTTAAGTTTGTGCCTAACTTTAAGCATCTGAGTGAACCCATTGAATTCTGCTATTAGTATGCTTAAAGTTATATACTTGCTTAAGTATCTTGCAGAATCGTGGACTTAATAAATTGTCTGTGAAATAAACATGAACAGCAAACTCTTTCTTCTCTTCTTTTCTTTTAAATATATGCCCTAGGACATGATGGGCAGACTAGTATGGTCAAAATATGTGTGCTTTATATTGCTGTTCATTTATATGGGAGAAATAATGTTTAGTAGCAGTCATCTTGCCTCCGCTCAGAGGAATGTAGCAATTTGCTCTTTAATCTGTGCAGCAAAACAGGCTGTTTTAACCCCCCTAAAATGGACACTTCCTCCAGATGTGAGATCTTTCAACAGAGAAAAATGACAGAAGGTGTAGGAGGAAGGTTGGCATCTGTTCAGTTACACATATGAACAATGGGCTTCTCGATGCCATGAAACTGTAGTGCATTCGGAAATAGCAAAATTTGTATAAAGAGATTAGTGGTTGAACTACTGGAACTCCCAATAAAATGCTTCTAAAAATGACAAAAAGGCTCTTAGAGTTCTGGGATGGGGCTAGACATTCAGTTATCCAAGAGTTTTGTTTTTCTGAACAGATTTGTTCATTCCTAGACCAACTTTCGGAAATATTGTCCTTCAATTTGAGGTGATCTGTCTTTTCGTAATGTATCCGATCTGCATTTTCTCTGAAATATTTCTTTCTTACTGAAATGCATAGACCTTTGTCAAATGGAGTTTTTACTATGAGCATGACTAGATAATGACTACAGCAATCTTGTTATGCATGGAACAGGGAGCAAGAAATTTCTGTTGTTAAGAAACATGATGACTGGCCCGTTCATAGATTCATGGATGCATAGATTTTAAGGACAGCAGGGACTATTATGATAATTTAGTCTGACATCCTGCATAATATATGCCAATGAACCCTAGCCAATAATTTCTGCATCAAGCCCATAATTTCTGTTTGAGCTACAACATAACTTTTAGAAAGACATCAGTTCTGACTTAAAGATTGCAAGCATCCACCACATCTCTAAGTAAGTTGTTTAAATGATTAATTATCCTCAGTGTTAAACTTTTTGTGCCTTATTCCTAGTCTGAATTTGTCTAATTTCAGCTTCCAACTGGATCTCATTATGCCTTTCCCCCTCTAGATTAAAGAGCCATTTGCTATCAGAAACTTCTTCCCTATGTAGGTACTTGTAGTCTGTGATCAGGTCACCTCTTCACTTTCTCTTGAATAAACTGAATAGATTGATCTTCTTTTGTCTCTCACTACAAGGCATGTTTTCAGGACTCGTATCATTCTTGTAGCCCTTTTCTGAACCCTTTACAATTTTTCAACATCCTTTTGGAAGCATAGACACCAAAACTGGACACCTATTCCAGTAATAGTCTCACTACTGCTGGATACAGAGGTAATAGCCACTCCTTACTCCTATTTGATATTCCCCTGCTTTGATATTCCAAGGACTGTGTTCATCCTCTTAGCTACAGCATAACACTGCAGCACATGTTCAGTTTTTTATCTGCTGTAATCTCTATGTTCTTTTCAATGCCACTGCTTTCCACGATACTGTCTCCCATCTTATAAATGTGACCTACATTTTTATTCCTAGAAGTATGACCTTGCTTTGGATCTGCCAAACTAGATGTTTTTCAGATGAACCCACTTGACCAAGCTATCCACGTATAACTGACCTGTCCCTACCATTATTTACCATTCCACCAATTTTTGTATCATTTGCAAACTTCACCACCAATGATTTTATATTTTTTTCCTGATCATTGATAAATATATTCTTTAGCATTGGACCAAGAACTGATCCTTGTTGGATCTCACTAGAAACACCTCTGCTGGATGACAATTCCTTATTTCCTCCTTTCACAATTCCCTTCTTCAACTTTTCTGAAAACAAAACAAAACAACCCTTCCCCAACACCAAAAATCAAATGCAAATATTTTGACCAACGCCTTTGGAGATTTGGGGTATACTTTTCAGAAGCTCCTAGGACCCTAAATCCCATTTTAATGGTGATTTAGGAACCTGGAAGGTCAATGGGACTTAAGCCCCTGAGACTCAAAGATATTTAGACATCTAACTCCCACTGAAATCAATCTGGACCTTCAGGGTATGTCTACACAGGGATTAAAGACTTGCAGCATGGCCTTAGCTGGCCCAGATTAGCTGACCCAGGCTTGTGGGCTCAGACTGGAGGGCTAAAATTGGTCAGGTTTGGGTTTGAGCCCAAGCTCTGGGACCCTTCACCCTCACAGGGTGTCTCTCCAAATGTTTACATGCTGATTTTTCCACCCCAGAGCCCAAGCCCCGCAACTCTGAGTCAGCTGACCTGGGCCAGATGCGGGTATTTTATTCCTGTGTAGACATACTGTAAGTGCCTAAGTCACTTTAAAATGGGACCGGGGCTTCAAAATCACCTAGGCATTTTTTACTATTCTACCCTTTGGCAATAAATATGACATTGATGACTGCCACATTTCTGAAACATATTGCTTTCTTTGTCTCCTTGTGTCTCTCTTTGAGATAATAGTACTGATGGTGTAGTAATTAGATTTTTAACAAGATTATTTATACTGCATTGCACTGCCAAGAGCAATATTAATATGGAGATGCTATGCCTTTCCTTTCAGTATCATGATCTCTGTTTTCTCTTTGTGGCTTTTCTGGATATGTTTTCTTTCTGTGTTTTTATAAAATTTAAAGTACATTTTATGCTTGTGAATGGTGTCCAGGAAACCAGAAGTGCTCTATTTATCCCAGAAGATGTACAGAAAGGGCACCAGCTAGGCAAACTTCCCCACACTGACCCATCCTGTGACTTGGAAGGACTACATATAAATGTGAATGGGCAGTTCAATCACTATTCTTTGCAATGCTTGCCATGCCTGCTGAGTCTATCAGCAACGGTGCCAGATATGATGCAGTGAATACTTGTGCACCAGGAACAAGCAGCCATCAGTAGTTAATGGTATTCAATCACTGCCATTCCAACCGAGAGTTGAAAAGCTTCATATCCCATTACCAGTCCTTTAGGCCATCCAATCACCCAGAATATATTTTCACATTGCAATGATTTCTATTAAAAAAATGACATTCCACAAAAACAAATACTAAGCCAAAATCTCCCCAGTTACAATGGGGCAAACCTCACTGATTTCCTGTCCAAACCTGATACTGTCCCACCCAAAACCGAAGACTCTTTAACGTCACAGGAAAATAACAACATCATATATTTAGCCACAGACCTCAGCTTTCCTAATTTTGGTCAGTGTTGTGGGTTGGCTGCAGCATAGGCTGGTGGGTGAGGCTGCCACCCTTCATTTTACATAGCTGTGAGAGACAGTTAAGTGCCCCCATCTAAAACAGGCATCTGTATGTCCACCCAAGAGTCTGAACCATGTGGGTGGAGGGGTTTGGCTGAACATTGTTTTGAGTTAGAGTGTGTGCACGTAGCAGAAGTAGGCAGCACACAGGGAGAGACACAGGTCAGAAAAAATATGGTTTGTGACTCTGAGAGATGCCTAGAGAGAAATTTTGGGGGCTCGTGCTGGCAAAAAGAGGCTTGGGGCTGTAAGCAAAGAAACAATCTCCTGGTTTTTGTTCCTCCTGTGTTCAGGGAAACAGAACTTTGAACATTCCTTGTAAATAAACAAATGTGCATAAAAGAAAATACCCGACACTATCATCAATTTCTCCTATTAACTGGAACATCCCAAATTTGGCTAACCACTCAGATCAAAAGGAGTCTTCAATGTCCTAGATTATAGGACACCAGCAATACTGTACCAGCCTATTTGGTTGTCACTATTTCTCAACTGCATATTGTGCGCACACTTTGGATTTTTTTCAATTCACATCATAAATGATATGCTGCAGGAGCTTCTGAAGACATGAGCGATAAGGAACTCTGAATTTGAACAAGCCCTTGGAAAGCGGCAAGGAGGGTTGGTATTGTGATTAATGCACTGGATTGGGATTTAATACTTCTGTGCCTCAATTTTCTATCTGTAAAATAGGGATACAATATTTCCTTTCTTCCACACTTTCTCTGTTTTGACTATATAAGTTGCAAGCTTTTCAGGGCAGGGACTGTCTCTTTCTATATTGAAGCCCAGTGCCTAGCATGATGCCCTGATCTTGGTTGGGATCTCCAGGCACTACAACAATGTAAATAAAAAATAGTTACAATATTTTATAGGAGGCTGTCCTACAAACGATGCAAAACTCAAGTTATATCCGATCAAAATCTGATTTGGACACATCTTGACAAGCTTAGTTAATCTAATATGATCAGTGTTATTGAACTGCCCTCAAATATTCATCCCTCATATTAACCCAACTCAAAGAAACATTTTGTGCACAACTTAAACCCATTGAAAATAACAAGCTGTCATCCAAAAGCCTTTTTTCTCATGGACATCAGTGGATGAATGCAAAAGAACATATTAATCACCGCATGCCATTCTCCATATGGGCTTGTGCAGGTGGGGAAAGGGGTTCACACAGCCAGCACATTAATATTTTCAAGAGGAGAATTCACCAAGTGCAGTGCACTCTGTCTGATCAAATAAACAGATTGGGATCCCTGAAAAATGATGCCAGCTGCCTTTGCCTTCCTTTGATGTCATACATTATAGAAGGCATCAGCCATAGGTATGCAAACATGAGAACCTACTGCCATTAATCAGTCCGAGGAACGTGGCTACTTGAACAAACCAGACAGAGCTTAGGTTTCCATTTGATTAAAAAAACCTGAAGGCAAAGAAATAATTGCAGTCCTGCCATTTCCAACTCAGGGATGAAGTATTCATGGGTGAAGGAAGAAAGTGGCATAGGAAAGTGACAGCTTTCAGATATGGATTTATTGTGACTAGTCCTTACAACAAAAGGATTTTATAAAAGGAAGGCTATTGGCTTTACTACACAGAGAAGAACGCAGGCTCCATGTTTATACTAGTAGTCACCTTGCTTTAATCATTGCAACTACAGTAGAACCTCAGAGTTATGAACACCAGAGTTATGAACTGACTGGTCAACCACACACCTCATTTGGAACCGGAAGTATGCAATCAGACAACAGCAGAGACCAAAAAAAAAAGTAAATACAATAAAGTACTGTGTTAAACATAAACTACTAAAAAAAAAGGGAAAGTTTTAAAAAAAGATTTGACAAACTAAGGAAACTACATCTGTGCTTGTTTCATTTAAATTAAGCTGGTTAAAAGCAACATTTTTCTTCTGCATAATAAAGTTTCAAACCTGTATTAAGCCAATGTTTAGTTTAAGCTTCTGAAAGAACAAACATAACGTTTTGTTCAGAGGGTACGTCCAGACTACCTGCCATATCGGCGGGTAGCGATTGATTTATCGGGAATTGATATATCGCGTCTCGTTAAGACGCGATATATGGATCCCCGAACGCGCTCCCCGTTGACTCCGGAACTCCACTGGAGTGAGTGGTGGTAGCAGAGTTGATAGGGGAGCCGCGGCCGTTGATCCCGTGCCGTGAGGATGGGAGGTAAGTCGGAATAAGATATGTCGACTTCAGCTACGGTATTCCCGTAGCTGAAGTTGCGTATCTTACATCGACCCCCTCCCCCCCCAGTGTAGACCAGGCCAGTGTTATGGACATTTCAGAGTTACAGACAACCTCCATTCCCGAGGTGTTTGTAACTCTGAAGTTCTGCTGTAGTTTCACTAAATGCTATTCACAACGGCAAACAGCACCTGTCTAGAATGGTCACTGCCATTCATTTATTTTGAAGATGTGGTCCCTATTGCTGTAATCCCTTTAAAATAGATTTGACTGAAAACCTTTTAGTGTAAATATTAAGGACTCGATATGATCTGACCTCAGATACATGACCTTAAGCCTTAGTGCAGCCTTGATGAGAGTAGGGACCCTGGACATTGTGTGGATGCCCTGAAGCTACCTGGATCTTAGCTCCCAGTGCTGAGGGGAAGCACAGATGCTACAATGGGTGGGGAAGAGTGAGGAGTAGCTGGAGCCCTGGCTCAGAACTTCCACTCCCCATGATCCAGCCGGCAGAGAGTGTTCTGTGCACGGGGGGAGTACAGTACCCTTTAAATAAGGGTGTTACGTATTTAAAATTTTTATTAAAGCTAATGTTAAAAAAAATATATAATACATAGGTTGGGAAAAGAGCGTCTGTACATCTGGGTATAATGCTTAGATTATTCACAAATACAAAGTTAGTTTTTAAAAGTCTCATGATACATAGAGTATATAAATATTTTCACCTAAATGTGGGTTATTGCTGATTAACAATACAGTTTAGATATTAGAATCCGAATACTTGGGTACATCACTCATGAAAAGTTGTACAGAGATTTGCTTGTTGAAAGCAAAATATATCAATGAGTGGAGATCGTCCCTCAGTAATTGAGAATTAGGTAGGTTGTCCATTTAGAAAATACAATCCACAAGGAAAGTATTTGTTACATTCCTGACTGCGCTTCTCATCGGAACTCCGATGAGAAGCTCCCTCCAGGTGTTGCCGATGTCTGGTGATGTGTACTACGTAGATGTCCCTCTACCACCTGATGGCATCCGACACCAGGAGTTGCCGCATCAGCCAAGCATAGCGTTGACCAATTCCGCATTCTCTCAGCACTCACTTGTTACTGGGGTCCCATGCGCCTAAGGCCCCAACGATCAGTGCATGTGTCCGGACCTGGTAACTCTTAGCTCTCAAGATTTCGGCCAGAGGGGCATATTTCTCTACCTTTCAAGCTCAGCATCGTGGAAGGCCGGGGATCCTGTTCTCAAACGGCATTGTGACGTCCACCATGATGATCTTCTTCCAGTCCTCACTGGTGATGATGATGTCCAGTCGCAGATGTCTGTCAGTTCCGGGGATGGCAGAGTTTATGGCAACCTACCCCACAGGTGGCGGGATGGCTCTGGCCAGGCGATCTTGGATGGTGTTGTGTCGCAGCTGCCAAGCTCTGAAATGGGGTTTGCAGCTACCCAGGACGTGGGATAGCGTCTCGTTGGCGTAGCCTCACTTCCAGCATCGCTTGTCCCGATTCTCGTGGCGAATGGCTCCATTCGGTGGGACACAGTTGAGCCGGGCCCAGTGGATGAACCTCCAATCAGCAAATTGGGTGAAGCTGTCCCCGGGGAGGAAGTGGTTGCTGACGTCCCACTTGAACGTCACCTCAAATGCCTAGCCCTGGTTTGGCTTCTGTTTCAGGTTTTCCACGTATTGGCAGTGGATGGCATCCTTCAGAGTCCTCTCCAGCATGGTTCTAGCTCTCTGACAGATGATAGTATGATCTGTATTCTTCACCTGTGGCATCAGGACTCCCAGCTCCTGGCGTTCCTCGCACCACATCCAGTGACAGCCGATATGCTTCTCCAGTCATTGCTTAGCATTCTGGGTATGAGTCCAGAGTGAGACAAAGTCTCCCCTGTCTCTTCCAAATTCACCTTTCAGCAAGCCACTCAGGTAGGTGGTGACATCTTGGTTGGAGGGGGTCCTGACTATTCACTTCTTGATGGCATCCTGCAGAGCATTCTCATCAATGTTTCTCACCATGGCGTCTGGGCACGTCAGAAGGTGGAAGGCGTGAGTGATCACAGCAACGTTGCACAGACCACCCATTTGAAGGATGTTGGCGCTGTTCTGCCTGTGTGAGATGTAACCAGTTCATTGCTGGGCCTCTGGGGAAGAAACATTCACTTCTTCACCAGCTGCTGGATGGTGTTTTTGCCTTGTTCAAAGGTACCTTCACCACGGCAGATCCCCTCAGGATGAATATTACACACCCTGAAGGGAATTGGGTCTCTGAGGCTAGGTCTGCACTACAGAGACTATATCAGCATAGTCCTCTAATATAGACTCAGCCTACCCCAATAGAAGGCGTTTTTTTCTGTTGGTGTAGGCACACCACCTCCCTGAATGATGTTAACTATACTGATGGAAGTAATCTTCCATCAACATAGCTGCATCTGCATGACTGGGTTGGTCAGGGTGTGTTTTTTCATACTCCCGACTGACATGCCAATGCCAATGTAACTTTTCAGTGTAGACCAAGCCTCAGACACATAACTCCCCCTGGGAAAGTGCGTCTGCACACCACCTCCTACTCCAGTCTATGCTTAAGGCAAAATCTAGCCTACAGGTTTTGATATTCTGGCTTTGTCTTCCTAGGTATCTGCCAATAACAAAATAAATGCTTGCTTTGTTCTTCTTCATGTAGCTTTTATAATGAGAGCTCCCAGATTTGTGGCGTATTTGTTATTTTTTAAAAAATAAAAAGTATATTTTTCTACTGCAGTTTATACTGTAGTCTTTTATGTATATAAAAATATAGGCTGATAACAGTTACTGTTCTGCCACCCTTTTTCATGGTGAAAGATATTGTTTCAGGAAATGATAATTTAAGCATCAGCATTCTCTTTGAAGTTAAACAAAATCACTATTGGAATCAGAGAGGCCGGCTGGATCATCTAGTCTGACTAATTGCAGGCTGAGCGTGAAACACCAAATATCCGCCATCACCTCCACTACTTCTACACCTCTAGTGACAACTGCTTTTCTTGTGACATTCTGACAGTTCTCCCTCTGCTGCCAGCCAGCACAAGGGAGTACAGAAAAGGGGGAACATGTTCTGTCCAAACTTTGATACAGTGTTCATTTCTCTTTGGTTTGAATCTTGGGAGACCATTCAGGCCCATTCTTATTTTAGCTGAACCAGTTTACCCTTCCCTAATAAGGGCTTGATACAGCAAAGCACTTAAGCACATGTTTAATTTTAAATGTGTGATCTGCCAGTGGAACTACTTATGTGCCTAAAATTAAGCATGTGCTTAAATCCCTGCACACGCTCAAGCAGATAAATAGTCCTATTGACAACATTGATGCTACTTGTGAGCAAATAAACATCCATAAATGCTTGCAGGGTTGGGCTTTAAATGCTTTGCTGGATCTGGCCCTTAGAGAGACCCCATATTCAGAGTCTTATGAGTAAAGGAAATTCAGAATTAGGGCTAAAAATGTTAGTCCTCACCTCACTGGGTCTCCCCACGCACTTTTTTTCTCACAAAAAAGTAGGTTCTGGTCAAAGTTTTATGTTAAACTCTGACTTTCCTTGGCTTTAAATATTCTCATATTCTAATGTTAATGGTGCAATATATATCTCACTGTGTACAGTATATTTAGCTGTAGTTCCATTAATCTAGAATGTATTTTTGCAGAAGGAAAACGTATATGGTGAAATCTCTTTCTCCCTCTCTCTCTCAATATCCTGCCTGCATGATACGCTTAAAAATATGTGCCAAGCTATTTCAAATATATGCAAATTTAGTCAGCTGTTATTCTGAAAATACAGAGCATGACACAACAGTGTTCCTGAGTTTGGAACCATTAGTATATTGATGAGCGCTTTTTCACTTGAACAGACCCATTAAAGTCATTGGCCTTACTTCCATGAGTAAGACTTCATCAACATGAGCAAGGGTTGCACAATCTGGACTTACATATTTTAAATGCAGTGAAACGTCTTACTGAACTCAACTATAGAGAAACTCTATTTAAAAATGAATTATAGGGAAAGATCTACACTGGCTCATATTGCAAATTACAATTCCAGAAGGAATGTTGACAGGTAGTGAAGTTGTTCTGTCAGAAACTGAATTCACTGCAAGACGGCTCATGCCATCGAAGAGGATATGTTTGCAATATATTATTCTTTCCTGAAGAGTGATCATACTTTTTCTACCATTGTACTGACTATCATGTTTATTAATTTGAGTTATTTATTTTGATTTAAATAATCACTAAACAGAACCTATGCAAGGCTTTAGCACCCTAGCACACCACTCACAAGAGAATAAAAATCTCAGCAGCATTCAGCAGATGCTCACCTACAAAATTCCTTTCTGCTCTTTCATTGTCTCCACTCTCAGCTCTCTCCAAAAATCCCTCTCAAACATGTAGTTTTTGCAACTTGCCCAGAAGGTCACCTCTCTTTTATACCAAGGGGGATCCAGTTCATGTATCTATGAAATGGATATATTCCATTGGCCCAATTTTTTTACTTTTGTGCAAAGCCTGAGTTCATGGGTTTTCCATATGGCATGGGGAAATGCCATCCCCCTTAAGGCTGTGAAGCAAGTGGAACGACTGTGACACTATTCGACTATCTGGCCACACAGCTGCAGCATATCCAGTCCCCTTCTCTTGTTCTGTGGTGGTTTAGGTCAATGGATCAATGTAACTGTGGATCAACTGGTTCTGCCTTACCCTCAACACCCCTTCTCTTTCTCCTACATGGCCCCTTTGCTTGGCTTCTGTGCAGACTGCTTCCCCACTATACATCTGTGCTGTACATCTGTTATTAGGACCCTTCGTGAATGCACAGAGTGATGGAGGATTTCACCCTCAAAATCATAAAAGATATATTTGTTTTCCCTTAGTGTAAGAACAAATCCTGATGACTAAGGAGAAAACAAAAGAGAAACAACAGTCTAAATATTGAGTATAACTTAGCATGTTCTCTTCATAAATTTAAATGAATATATGCACTTATCCAGATTCAAACGCACAAATACTTTTAATACTCTACTGTCTACAGCAACATGCCAGTAAATACTTACAAGTTTAAATATAATGCAGAAATGTTTAAAATAAGGAATATTTTACAACATCATAGGTAGGGCCCTATGAAAAATGCATCATGGACCATGAAATCTGATCTCCCCCCATGAAATCTGGTCTTTTGTGTGCTTTTACTCTATACTATACAGATTTCACGGGGGGAGACCAGCGTTTCTCAAATGGGGGTCCTAACCCAAAAGGGAGTTGCAGGAGGGTCACAAGGTTATTTTAGGAGAGTCGTGGTATAGCCACCCTTACTTCTGCGCTGACTTCAGGGCTGGGTTGATGGAGAGCAGTGGCTGCTGGCCAGGTGCCCAGCTCTGAAGGCAGCACCCCACAAGCAGCAGCACAGAAGTAAAGGTGGCAATACCATACCATGCCATCCTTACTTCTGCACTGCTGCCTTCAGAGCTGGGCAGCCGGATAGTGGCGGCTGCCAGGAGCGCCGCCAGCTTTTCTGCCGTCCTAGCGGCGGAAGCTCCTGCCCCGAAATGCTGCCCCCCACAGAGGCAGCGGAAGGTCCCGCCGCCAAAATACTGCCACGGTCGCCGCCCCCCAAACTGTAGCACCTTAGGCGACTGCCTAGGTCGCCTAATGGGTTGCACCGGCCCTGGCGGCTGCTGACTGAGGGCCCAGCTCTGCAGTCAGCAGCGCAGAAGACCGTGACAATACCATACCAGGCCATCCTCGGAAGCACTGCCTTCAGAGCTGGGCGGACGGAGAATGGCAGCTGTTGGCCAGGTGCCCAGCTCTGAAGGCAGCACCCCACCAGCAGCAGCACAGGAGTAAGGGTGGCAATACCATACCATGCTGCCCTTACTTCTGTGCTGCTGCCTTCAGAGCTGGGTGGCAGGAGAGTGGCGGCTGCTGATTGAGGGCCCACCTCTGCAGGCAGCAGTGCAGACGTACGGGTGGTAATACCATATTATGCCATCCTTACTTCTGTGCTGCTGCTGGTGGCAGCGGTTCTGCCTTCAGAGCTGGCTCCCTGCCTGCAGCTGCTGCTCTCCAGCTGCCCAGCTCTGAAGGCAGCGCTGCCACCAGCAGCAGCACAGAAGTAAGTGTAGCAGTGCTGCAACCCCCCCTACAATAACCTTGTGATTCCCCCACAACTCCTTTATGGGTCAGGACCCCTACAATTAAAACACTGTGAAATTTCAGATTTAAATATCTGAAATCGTGAAATTTACGATTTTTAAAATCCTATGACCATGATATTGACCAAAATGGACCTTGAATTTTGTAGGGCCCTAATCATAGGGTAAAATCTGAAAAAGGAACACCTACTCTACCTGTCATCTTGCAAATAAATAAGTTACAGCATATTGAGGTTCGCTTATTGTTTACTGCTGTTGTTAATTAAAGGAACAATGAAACAGTGTTATAAATAGGAAGGCATGCAATCAAAAGAAGAGGCCTGTGGTCACTAGCGAAGCTGTACAGGCAAGACATAGAGTGCTAAAGCCTATGAAGCACAAGTCTATTCCTGGTCCTGATTCAGCAAAACACGGGCATAACTTTAAGCATATGAGAAATCCTATTGACCAAGAACAGCCTACATTCTGGGTAATTCTCTCTCTGATCTAGTGGTTTTAAACCTTTTTTCATTTGCAGACCCTGAAAATGCATACCCATGGCCGTGACCGCGTTCTAAAAGAATTTGCACTATATAGGCGCGCTTTCTAGCAAGGGTCTGCTGTATGTTGCATGTGCTCAGCATGCAGTGATGCAGCGTGAGAAAGGGTGCTAAACTGTGTGCTTCTATGGTAATGACAACACTTCCGGGTTTGAACTGTAGGTGGGGGTATTCAAATACTTTTCATTGGTCAGAAAAATGGATTGCCTTTTCTGGGATCTGAACTTTAATTTCATAGTCACCTTTTGCAGACCTCTTAGTCTGTGGCCCCACAGAGGTCTGCGGACCACAGGTTGAAAACCAATGCCTAACTCTATTTCTCTATTTAGGTTCTTGCATGGCACCAATTACTGTAGTACCAGAATGCTTCCCAAAATTATGAACTGTAAACATAAAAATGTATTTTCCTCTCTTTTCCTGCCCATGATGAGGAGCTGGACATTGTTTATTTACTTATTGATTTTCTTATTTCCTTGGTGTGAGTAGCTGTTTTTGGCATTTTGCTCAGAAGGAGCTGAGGTTCTTGGTCATCCAGAGCGCTTCAGGGACTGACTTCTGGTTGTCGGCCAGCCATTAAGAGAGCTTTCTTTCCTACACTCCCAGCTTTTACTTGAGGTTGATCATGCCATCGTTCTAGTGGAATATAGCTGTTGTAGGAGGTTGTGGTGAAGTGATCCCCCAGGTAATTTAGACCAGTCCCATGTAGGTTTTTGCAGGGGAGGATTGAAACCTTTAATTTGGTCTGACTGTTAATGAGGAGTCAGTGAAGAGAATGGAATGCTGGTGTGATGTATTTTACGTGGCCTGTGTGGCTGGGTGCACAGGCTGTTGTGCTCAGAACCAATTGTAGATTTTTTTTTAAGATCAGAGATGTCATACCTTGATATGTGCATGACAGGAGAATTGGAGCCACACAGCCAAAGACTCAAGAAAAGCCTGTGCTCCGGTGGCCATCCCCCTAGTGTGGACAGCAGCAGAGTCCTGGCTACATGTTATAGCGACCCAACAAGATAAATAGAGCTCTGAAAGCCTCAAAATCTGTCTCATAAAGCTGATTTTAAAAAATTAAAATTTCAACATTTTTGAGTAAAAATAGGTAGCTGCTATGACCAGACAGCCAAGTTCTGTGTTGAATTTTACCTCCTTGCAATCTCATTTGGAACAGTGGGGGTTTTGGTAAAAACATATGGAACTCAGTACAGGTTAGCCAAGAACACATAAATCCTGCTTCCTTTAATCATCTGCACAGGCCAATGGTTTTGTTAAATAGCTGTTGTCCTTTAAGAATGAATGATAATGTAACTGGGGGCTCGGAGGGCCTGGCAGCTTAGTGATTGGAGCACTTGGTTGAGTCTTTAAGGCTGTGGGGGAGGTAGGGAGACCCAGGCCCTACCATGCCACCAGGTCCCAGCCCAGGGCTTTATGTAATGCATGGTCTATACTACACAGTTAGGTCAACGTAAGACAACTTATATCGACCTAATTATGTCAGTGTACAACTTTGCTCCCACCAATATAAGTGCCCTATTACACTGACATAATAATTCCACCTCCACGAGAGGTGTAGGGCTTGTGTTGGTGTAGTTAGGGTGATGCAGTGTCCGTGTAGACACCGCGTTGCTTGCATTGGCTATTGGCTGTCATTCTTATCAAATTCACGGTTCCAGCAAGAAATCCCGGGGCTGGGGGTGGGCTCCAGCTAGAGCCCTGCTCAGGGAGTTGAGAAGTCTGAGCGGCTGCCCCACACTTCCGGCAGAAAGTAGGGAGGCAAGAATCCCGGGGAGCAGCTGGGCTCCCAGCGGGGAGCTGCGCGGAGCTGCAGCCCTGGCTTTCAGTCCCCCACACTGCCCCTCTTCAGTCGGTGTAAGTGCTCCTGGTGAGGACGCACACCACTAACTGAAGGAGGGTAGTGTGGACATCAGCCACAGCAGTAATTAAGTTTGTAGTGTAGACATGCCCTTAGTCAACCCGTGAGTAAGGGACCTCCCAGCAGGGAGTCTACATTCACTGCCCTGGGCTACTTCTTATCACAATCCCTTCAGTTTGGGGTGTGGCCCCTATAGTCCAAGTGGTGGTTTGTCTCTAGTACTGTCCCCAAATGGATCCTGGGTGGCATCCTGTTGTGGTCCCAGGTTCCACTGGGCAGGGGACCTATATGTTTGGCAGGGTCAGAACCACACAAAGTCTCTGAGCTTCGATCATCCGGTCTGTCTTAGGCCACATGCTCCCAGGCCGCCTCCTCTGTCTTCTCTGGCCAGGGAGACAGTGATGTTCCCTAGTGGCTACCTTGGCTGGCAGGCTAGCAATCCTTCTGCTCGGATAGGGAGGCAGCTAGCTCCTCCTCTTCACCGGTCAGCCTTGAACTGAGCCAGACTCTCTCCTTTTCATCTCCCCTCCAAGTCTGGCATTGGCTGCAGGTATAATGCGGCAGGGCTAGCTGGGCCCCCAGGCTCTCTTTAATCCCTTCCGTGCTGCTGGATCATTTCTCTGGTTCATCACAGATAATTTAAGTGATAGTATGTATTTTCTTTTTTCCATGTTGTGCCACCTGGTCTCTGTTCAGTCAGGAGAACCAGTTCTCCCCATGGAATCAATTAACCTTGCAGACTGGCCATAGTTCTGACCTCATGTTTTCATGGACTCTGTTAGACTACATCTTTAGACATCTTTAAAATAACATGTGCCTTGGACCGCAGTCCCTGCAGGGGAATTAGGGGAAATAAGAATCTTCATTGCATCCCTCTGTGGGCTACCTGGACCTTGGGTCTGGGCACCCAGTGTTAAGTGGGTGGGGAGAGTCAGGGAATGGTTCCACCCTCCCAACATGAACAACAAGCACAGATAAGCCATCATGATGGGAGGAAGAGTGCTGCTGTATTTTCTTGTTGGTTATATGTCCTCCACCTCAGAGCAAGGAGAAATCAAGAACGGAACTGTCTCTCCCAGGGACTATTCATGGGATGGGACACTTTACACACCACCTTTGTGCACAATTACCAGTAATTATTAAGCTATCATAGCACAGGAATGACATTGTACAGTACACCAGAGTACTTGTTTCATTTAAACTGGTTCTGGCTTTTGTATCTTTTCGCTTTTCCCTTAAAACTCAGGGAATGTCCTAGCATTGTTATGTTCTTCTTACAAATTTTGGCAAACAGCAATGACATTTTAGGGGTTAGTAATGTATTAATTAATTATGAATTTCAGTTCAAAGTAACAGAAAGATCTTTATTTCAAACTCGAGGAGCCCTTGCCAAATATGTAAAATGCAGCCTTCATTAAATGAGAAATCCTCAGCATCTGTACCAAAATATAATTAGCCTAAACAATTAACAACCCCCGCCACCTCTATTCCACCACATGCCTCCCCTTACTGCTCACGGCAAGGGATGGGGTTATTTCAGATTAAAGGGGAAAGAGGTAGTAATATGTTCCAAAGTTAAGTGTATATAATAGATGTCCTGCCAACTGCTCCCCTGCCATCTAAACTGAGAGGGCTCCGGCATAAGTGCCTCAGCTGACCACAACTATGACAATTTCTCACAAGGAAAGAGGTGGTCCACTAAGGGGACAGTTCCCAGGCCATTTAAGGCTTTCTAAGTCAAAACCAATATTTTAAACTTCCACCCAGAAACCAAGAGACAGCTACTGCAGATCCCAGAGCCCTGCTGCTATGTGCTCACAGCAGGTTGCACCGTTTAACAAGCAGGCTTCTGCATTCTGCACTACCATCCCTTTCTGAATAAATGTAAGCTGCAGCCCCATGTAGAGCGCCTTTTTAATTTATTGAGCTTTACGGCCTTGCAGAGTCTTTTTGGACCATGGTGCTTAGGTGAGTGGTGTTTCTTTTATTATATTTTTGTGGATTGATGAAGGGTTTTCAAACACAAAGTGAATAAAGTGTTATTTTAAAAACCTTTGCAAAACCATGTAATTCACAGTTAAAATCTGCCATATATCTGACTGTTTCTCCTCCCCTTCTTCCCCCCGAAAGTGGCTCCATGAAGGTTGTGTGTTAGCTGTCGCATCATTGGCACTACGTATTACTTGGAGCAGGAGCCATGTAATCTGTGACTTCATGGATCCTTAAAACAAAAAAGGAAGAGGCATATTTCAAACCACTTCTGTCCTGAACAATTCTGGGCACTGAGCACATAATCCTACGGTTATGGAAAAGTGTTTGAGATATTTGTCGCTCACCTTTAAAAATCAACTTGATTTTTCTAATTCACAAAGGTAGGGGAGTCAAGTATCAGGGGGTAGCCGTGTTAGTCTGTATCTACAAAAACAAATCTGAAGAAGTGAGGTTTTTACCCACGAAAGCTTATGCCCAAATAAATCTGTTAGTCTTTAAGGTGCCACCAGACTCCTTGTTGTTTTTAAAGGTGGGGGAGGGGGAGTAGCATGAGACCACATATAATACAGATTTTTATTATTTTCTTTGGGATCTGCAAGGTCCTGGCCTCACATGGGGCTCAATCCTGCAAAGTCTGAGTATCCTCAATTCTTACTAAAGTGAATGGGAAATAAGGGGTGGTCAGCACCCACCTCCCAGGACCCAGTCAGCCCTTTACAGGATTGGGCCCATAGTTTTTCTGTCAATGGACAGTGTAGTGTCCTGTTCTCTTACATTTTCCAGGTTTGAAAAATAACTGTATATGTGTGAAAAGCAGCGAAGTAATTTATTAGAAATGGGACTAATCATCATCAAAAAGAAATTGGTGGGTGTATCAATAGCAGGAAAATGTATAATAAGGTATTGCATAACTGTCCCATTCTTGGCAGGATAAGAACAATAGATGAACTCTTATATTCCATTGTTTTATATTTGCTAACAAACTACAGACCATCAAAAGTTTTTCAGAAATGCTTGGTGTCAATGAATACATCTAAATATAGTTGGTATTTGAAAAATCTTATATTTTATCAGATCTCATTTTCATTTGGAGTCAATTAATAAAATGCAGAACAAATCCTTCATGTTTTCTTAATCCGAATAATTTCTTTATTAGTTACCTCAGGACTTTTCTTTCTTAATAAAGATTTTTTTTTTGCTAGAATCATTTTATGATGCTATGATTATTGGTGTCCACTGCTTTTATGTCAAAATATTATTTATTTGTAATTGTAACTGATTTGAAAGTTTAAAAGTGTTCTTTCCCTACTCCCAGATAAAGAAATTATCTATGGGCAAGAATATAGGAATGAATCTACACAATACCTACCCCCTTGAATGAGGCCTGCTTTAAGTTAACACCAGTGGCAACAATAATGAAAATCAGCAGATAGACCCTGAAACCCAGAAGACAATATTTTATGTCCTCTTTATGCTCATCCAAGTTATTATGTGAGGTCTGATGCATTCAGGACTCAGAGGGAACTCAGATTTCATCTGAGTCAAATATGAAAAAGAATAAACTGGCTGCTAAAGAAATACAATATAAAGGGTTCCACCTGACAGCAAGTGATTGTGGTCCGATGTTCAGTACCAGATCACCCACATTGTTCAGCGGTGATTTAAATTGGAGGGGCAAGCCGAACCAAATTTTAAAGGTACACACTTCACTAAATCCCTTGTGAGATTTGTTTTTTAATCTTCTTTTCTAGCATTGCTAGCTTCAAGGACGTCAGAGACATTCTCCTTCATAAGCAGTTTTCCCCTGAGTAATTAGAGTGGTCATGTGAGCCAGTGGATAGAGCACTAGAGATCTGGATTCTAGTCCTGCCTCTGTTACAGATGTGCTATGTGACCAAGGGCAAATCACTTTGCCTTTGTGCCTCTGTTTCCCCTTCTATCCTTTGTCTGTTTTGATTATTTAGATTGCATGTTCTGCAAGTCAGGGCTTTGTGTTTGTACACGGCCTAGCATAATCAGTCCTGGATCTTGGCTGGGGCCTCTAGCTACTACTGTAACACAAATAATAAGAGTAATAATAAGTATAGTAGTAAACATTTTCTTAAACCTGTTTTCTTTAAAACTCCTAGTCTACTGCAATGATCAGTGCAATTTTAACTACTTGCAAATAGTTAGATGTATGTTTTTCCCTTCTTGCTCACAGTATATTAATAATACCTAGCTCTTATATAGCTCTTTTCACCAGTAGATCTCAAAATGCTTTACAAAGGAGGCGGCATATCATTATCTAAATTTGGGAAACTGAGGCATAGATTGACGATGTCACTTGCCCAAGGACACACAGGCGGTCAATACTAGTGGGCAGCTAGAACACAGGTCTCCTGAGTCCTAAACTAGTGCATAGTCTATGAGGCCACACTATCTCCACAAGCTAAGAACATTTGCTTGACCAGAAACTGAAAAGCGTGACAATAAATAATGTTGCTGGTATCACAGTAGACAGTTCCTGCTCAGGATGCAGCAGTCTTCTCCGTTAATGTTCTTGTTCATTTTTCTTCTTGTGATGGGGTGGATGTACTTCCCACCCCGCAAACATAGACACACACACCAACTATGTCTAGGAAGGAGTTAAAGTCTGCAGTAGGAAGCGGCTTCCTACATTGTCAATCAATCCCATCTGGAGCTCATTAGGGAGTAGGCATAAAAACAGAGGTGGGCGTGAACTAATAGGGGTTCATTTGTAGAAGAGATGGTCAGAGCTGTTGTCAGGATGGTGGACTGGGTAGAAAGCTGAAGCCTTGAAAAATAGACAAGTGTTTGAAACTTTCTAAAGCAGTGATAATGATTCACTTTACAGCCTAGTTCATTAAACAAAATCTGCTCTCCACTTTCACCTGTAGGAGATAAGACTCTGTTAGGATCAGAAGTCACTAAACCCTGATACTGAAAAGATCATCATGATATGGAGGGATTGGATCATTTATTAAACTCTGAAGCAAGGGGCATGGGTTACTCTCTTTCAAAACAGAAAGCTGTTTATATTATTAGGAAGTAAGGGTGCTATGTAGAATCATGGAGGAAGTAAATAGGGAAGCATTATTTATCCTTTCACATAACCCAAGAACCAGCGGTCACTCAATGAAATTAATAGGCAGCAGGTTTAAAACAAACATAAGGTAGTGTTGCTTCACACAACACAGTCAGACTGTGGAATTTGTTGCCATGGGATGTAATGAAAGCCAAAAATATAACTGGGTTCAAAAAAGAAATACATAATTTCATGGAAAATAGGTCAATCAAAGGCTATTAGGCAAGATGGTCAGGGACAGGGCCGGCTCTGGCTTTTTTGCCGCCCCAGGCACTTGCTTGTTAAGCTGGTGCCTGGAGCCGGCCCTGGTGTTACTGTACATGTTTGACAAAGGAAGGTAGGAATCTCCAGTTCAGGTCAAGGTAGTGGTCAGTCTAGTTCAATATTATGTTTTCAGCAAAGGCTGCTCCCAAATGCTTCAGAGGAAAGTGCAAGAACCCCAAACTGAGCAATTATGGAATATTTTTCAATTAGGAGAAAGCTTGTGATATCTTGTGGCTATGCATTCCACAGGTAAATTATTCATTGTGCAAAAATAAATTCCTTTATCCATTCAAAATTTGTTATGATTTCAGTGAAAGTCGCCTTCTTCTGAGAGGGTAAATAGGAGTAAAATAAATCATTTTCCCATGTCCATTGGTTATTGTCTATACTTCCAGGATGTTGTTCCCCCTTTCCCTCATTTATCTCCTCTCTAAACTAAGCTGTCTTAACCTTGTTAATATCTCTCCATATGGGACCTTTCTTGTCCCCTAATATTGTTCATTTTTCTGTCTTTGAACCCCCTCTGTTTTTGCTGTAGGGAGAGGGGCAGCACCTGCGGCAATTTGGGGGCGGCAGGTCCCTCACTCCCTCTAGGACCAAAGGACCTGCCGCTGAACTGCCGCCGCCGATTGTGGCTTTTTTTTTTTTTTTTGCTTGGGGTGGCAGAAATGCTGAGTAACACCATGCCGGCCCTGAGTATCACCATCACAACCCAACAGGAATTGGGATTATTTTAGCTATGTATTCTGCAAAGTGGAATTTGGGGGTGGGCGGGGAAAGGGGGGAGGAGTTAGACTAGGGATGGTAAATCTGCCCCTTTGTGAAAGTACTAGTTATTTTTTCATGCCTAGTAAGAGAGCAGGAGCCATTTGAAGGCTATTGCAGGTTTAGGTCTGCCATAGCAAGTGCCGAGAGACAAGCTGGACCAGCTTCTGTTGGTGAGAGAGAGGAGCTTTTGAGCCAGACAGAGCTCTTCTTCTGGTCTGAGAAAGGCATTGGAGCTAGATGCAAGGTGGAAAAGATTGTTTAGCATAAGTAGTTAGCACATATTCTAAGGAACCATTTAAGATAGACTGGCCCATTAACACCCCTCCAGTCATAGGACAAAAAGAGGGGGTTAGTGGGTTACAGATTGTTGTAATAAGCCACAAATCCACTGTCTCTGTTCAGCAGATGCAGAGCAGCTCTGTCACCCTTCTAAAGAGCGCATTCCCCACATTCTTCGAGCAGCACGCCAAGCCACCCTGATTAGGGTGGAAGGGATGATTTGGTCTATAGTGATCTCAGCTGATGATAAATTACTGTAATTAAAGATCTGTGGTAGTTATGCACAATAATGTTAACAGCTCATGGCTAACTGAAAACAACTTTTAAACAATAGTCTGAGAGGGGTGTGTGTGTGTGTGTGTGTGTGTGTGTGTGCACCATCAGAATGATGCCAAACATACCAGGCATGCCCTAATGTTTCACTGATTTCAATGGCTGAAACATGAAGCAGCGCACGAGCTGGCACAGAGGACCAGCAGTGAAGAGGTTAAGCAGTCTATTTTCAGAAAAATCATAACAAGCAGATTGCATATGTTAATGAAAGCAAACACTCACTACAGCAACAACCTGTCTCAGCAAAATTCCCTTAGTGCCCCAGTGCACATCCAAGGACTCAGCTGTGCCCTACAGAACTTCCTGTTTAGAGTTACGCATCCTCCTACACTAGAGCACACTGTGCTTCCCGCATCTGGGAAGCCATACAAGGCTCCCCTAACATCCTGTGTTTTTCCGTCATCACAACGCTTTTGTTCTGAGAACTGCTGAGAGAATTCTCTCACAGGGTTGTTAACAATTGGTTATCACCTTTTTGATGTGTCAGACATTAAAGTACTGCTGGCATTCAGGCTTATTATTCAACAAGGAAACAATACTGACAAAACATTCCCCCTTGGCCCTTCTGTAAGTTTAATGTATTGTTAGCCATCCTAGATGGCACACTGTAAACAACCACCTTGTAATGGAGAATTCCCATGGGCTGAACTTAGAATATACACTAAACCAGCACAAATGACACTAATGTCTACGCTATAAAATTAAGTAGACTTAAGTTGACATACAGCCATCGCACTAATTAAGCCAGTTGTGCACAGGGCTGCTGGAACAATTTGTGTAGTGGGGGTGCTGAGAGCCATTGAACCAAACTGTAAACCCTGTATATAATGACAGGTTTCAGAGTGGCAGCCGTGTTAGTCTGTATCCGCAAAAAGAACAGGAGTACTTTGTCCTCACCCACAACTATTTCACATTTGGGGACAATATATACCTTCAAGTCAGCGGCACTGCTATGGGTACCCGCATGGCCCCACAGTATGCCAACATTTTTATGGCTGACTTAGAACAACATTTCCTTAGCTCTCGTCCCCTAATGCCCCTACTCTACTTGCGCTACATTGATGACATCTACATCATCTGGACTCATGGAAAAGAAGCCCTTGAGGAATTCCACTATGATTTCAATAATTTCCATCCCACCATCAACCTAAGCCTAGATCAATCCACACAAGCGGTCCATTTCTTGGACACTACTGTGCTAATAAGCGATGGTCACATAAATACCACCCAATACCGGAAACCTACTGACCGCTACACTTATCTACATGCCTCCAGCTTCCATCCAGGACATACCACACGATCCATTGCCTACAGCCAAGCTCTAAGATATAACCGCATTTGCTCCAATCCCTCAGATAGAGACAAGCACCTACAAGATCTCTATCAAGCATTCTTAAAACTACAATACCCATCTGCTGAAGTGAAAAAACAGATTGACAGAGCCAGATGAGTACCCAGAAATCACCTCCTACAAGACAGGCCCAACAAAGAAAATAACAGAACACCACTAGCTGTCACCTTCAGCCCCCAACTAAAACCTCTCCAGCGCATCATCAGAGATCTACAACCTATCCTGAAAGATGATCCTTTACTCTCACAGATCTTGGGAGACAGACCAAGAAGCTGGGAGCAGTAGCGGGGATGATTACTGGGGAGGCTCGTGCCCTTGCTTGCACTCCCTTGTGCACACATGCCCCTGAGAAGATGTGTCTCTGCAATATCAATGCAAACTGCATACTTACCAGAGGTTCCTTCCCCAGCATCACGCTTGCCCATGCTGGAGTGTTGTGGCTGGATGGACTGCTCTGGGGCTACAAACAGCTGCAACAATGGATCCCCTGCTCGCTGGTCCCCCATTCTCATCCTCCTATTCCTCATCCAACACTTTGTCCTTAGAGTTGCCTGAAGTGGCCTGTGACTCCAACTCCTCCGATGTCTCCACAGGGTCCTTGGGGTCACTGCAGCGGATAGCATGCAGCTCCTTGTACAAGTGGCATGTCTGCAGTGCTGCATCTGAGCAACTGCTTGCCTCCCGTGTCTTCTGCTACACCTGCTGCAGCTCCTTGGCTTTTACGTGGCACTGCTACAGGTCCCTCTTGTAGCTCTTTGAGCAATCTGCTCCAAGATGTCCACATTTCTATGGCTGGATTGGAGCTGTGCCTGCACTGCCTCTTCTGCCCACAGACCCAGGAGATCCACCAGCTACTGTGCAGTCCAGGCAGGAGTGCATTTGGAGCATGGAGCCAGCCTGCTCAACTGGGCTGTTGCTAGGTAAGCTCTCCACATCGAGCAAGCAGGAAATGGAATTTCAGTAATTCCTGGTCTTTTAACAGGGGAGGGGCGTGTTCCTTTGTACCTAGCTACTGAGCAGCGGAGTTGAAAACAGTGACCAGAGCAGTCACAAAGAGGCACTGTGGGACACCTACTGGAGGCCACTTAAGTCAACATAAGCAACGTAGTGGCTACACTGCCACTGCGTCAACCTAACTACATTGACTTAAGCACTATGCCTCTCATGGAGGTTATTAAGTCCGGTGTAGTGGGTGAGTTATGTTGGTGGTAGGGACACTGTAGTCTAGACAGTGGCCTGCTGTCAACCCCATGGCAGCTAGGCTCCAGCTGTCAGCTCCGCGGTGGTGGGTCTCTGACTGTCAGCCCATGGGTAGCAGGGTTCTGGCTGTCAGTGTCCCACAATGCCCTGCTTAAGTTGGTGCAAGAGCTCCTGGTGAGGATGTGCACCACCAATAGGAGGAGGGTAGAGTGGACTTGAACAACCAATTTAATTACTGCGGTGGCTGTAGGTTGACCTAACTTAAGTTGACTTAATTTTGTAGTGTAGATATGCCCTAAATGAAAGTCAGGTTGGCAATCTCCGTAGCGAGGCCAAGTACTGACTGATCCCGGAAACTGTACTTTTCATCCCCTGAGGGTTATGTCTCCTGGTTAGGGTTGAGGCACACGAATGGGGTAGAGAAAAAGTTTCTGTACTTGTTCTGTTGATAGTGGATCTCAGCCTACAGGACTGTAAATCTGTTATGTTTCATCAATACCAAACGCACTAAAAAGATTAGATTAATATTTTGTTACTGTCATTCCTTTAACTGAACTTTCCCCTATAACATATGTTCATTACCTTCCATGCGGATACTGGATGGATAGGACTCTTTGTAGGGTCAGAAAAGAAATAGCATTGGGATGATACTACAAAATTTCAAGGGTGAAATCTTCACTCTGGCTCTACTAATATTGGAATAATAAGCAAAGTTCAGGGAGGCTGGAGATACTACTTTTTAGCGTCTGAGAATTGCAGTGTATAGCAATATAGCTTTTCTTTGGAAGATAATTAGCTTAGCTGAGAGGATAAGTGACACCCATATTGGCTTACTAGAGAATCCTGGATTTGTCAAAATAGAGCCCTAGACACTGAGGGGAGAGAGGGGGGCAGCATGAGGCCTTGTACAATACAGATTTTCATTTTCTTTGCATATGGGCAGTTGGAATCAACATGATCCTAGCATCTATTACAGGCACAGAGTCCTGAGTATATGGTACCAATTCTTGCCTCTCTCTTTGCACCTCCCCCCAGTGCATATTTTAAGTAGCTGTGTTGTGCATCGGTGATCTGCTTGTAAGGCTGGAGGTAAGAATTCTCCTCCTTGTTCACCAAAGGTATGTCCACACTGCAATTAGACATCCATGACTGGCCTTACCAACTGACTCAGGCTCACTGGGCTTGGGCAAAGGGGCTGTTTAATTGTGATGTAGACGTTTGCCTCAGGCTGCAACCCAAGCTCTGGGACACTCCCACCTCGCAGGGTCCTTAAAACATAGAAGTTCATAGGCATGGCTCTACAGAGATGTTCATTGTTTAAGAATGCACTATTAGTAGACAATATAGGAATTCTGGGCACAGGGAGTTTTATTTGTAATATTCCAGCAGCTCTTCAGTTTCCTCTGCTAACATACACTGTATTTATACATGTTCTTTTTTATTGTAGGGTAAGTTATATACTACTGACAATCTATTGCCCCTGTTACGTGTCAATGAACTTTCGCCTATCAAGATGTTTAAATACGTCTCCAACAACTTCTTTACCTTCTCTCTTTCTGTACTCATGGAAAGGTTAGTTGAGAATTCAAGTAGACATCTCATAAAAATTCTTTAAAAAAGCCACCCATGGTGTAGGAGTCTGGTTGTGGGTTTGTCATGTAAAATTCCAGTGTCTGTCCCTGTATTTGGGAGGAATTCCCCAAATAATCATAAAAAGCCAAATCAAAATGCTTGTCTAGCCCCCCCACACCACAGCTGCCAACTTTTACGCAGTAAATAAGCATCCCAACTTTCACAATAAGCCAAAAATCAAGCTAATCCCATTTCAAAACAAGGCCAAAATAAGCCAATCCCTAAGAACCCCAACACTCTATGTGACTAGATCCCCCCGCCGTGCAGTCTGGGACTGCAGTGGGCCAACTGTGCACTCCTGACTCTCTCCCCCCCTTGTCCCTGCTTGTCCCTTGCCCCCGCTTGCCAGGAGCCAATCAAAAAAAAAAAAAAAAAAGACTCAACAAGCTACAAGCCAAAAACTAGCCAACGAGCAACTCACAAGCCAATTAAGACAGAAACAAGCCCAATTTTTGCATTTTTTCCACGGGTTTGGCATGTCTGAACTACACACCAGCCTTGCTAATCCTGAGGATAATCAGGTTGGAGAAGCAGGAGATGTACCGCAGCTGATCTGCCACTCCATGGATAAAACTTATAGAAGCCCAAATGGGTCTGGGGAACTCATTAAAATTAGCTGTCCCATCCACTCCAACTGTAATTTCCTTTGTAGTTGAGAGTATTCAGCACCTCACAGAAAGCACTCAGCATCTTGCAGATGAGATTTTTAAGTCTGAATCCTTAAGAATACTGTATGAAATGATGAGGACAATAGGAAAAATTGATAGAAATCCCCAAACAGAGACACTGTGCACAATTTGTCATTTCATTTATTTTGTGACTCTCTGATATGTAACATGGGGTTTTTTTTTAAGTGTCCTAAAGAGTTCATCCATGAGTTGCCAAGAGAACTATATGCCATGAGGGGCACTATGGCTAACAAATCCCAGGATAAAACTGTCAAGCACTGTGGCTGTGAAACATCTTCCCAGAAAACAATAGACTGAGCAGGAACCTAACCATGCCCAGAATCTCAGTGAATGATCCACTTCTTAATTAAGGCCTTCCCCTTCTTCTCCTGTGGCCAGTTCATGGTAGGAAGGAGGAAGGACACCGGTAACAACATGGCAAGAGTGAGAGAATAAAAAAAACAAGACAGAATTCAGAGAGATGGAGACAGCTGAGTTCCCTTAATCAAGATTAATGTTACCTTTAGTGGTTCAGAGCCGAGAGGCCACAATTAGTGACAACTTAGAAATACCTGCGTTTGATTGACTTCTCCTTACTTATTGGTCCGTTCTCCCTTCAGTTTGTGCATGTAAACACTATCCAAACTAATGGGAGTCCTGTGAATATAGCAAATGAAAAATGAATTCCACAAGTGTCTCTGTAGTTCACATTATTGACAGGATCAACACAGAAACCAGAAATAAATACATTAAATTGACATGATTCTTCATGCCACTTGATTCTAATCTAATAGTTCTTTTTCTTAAATGCAAGGAGAGGTGACCTGGGTAAGAGGGTGAAATCTGTCCCATGACAAGCAGTATCCTGCCCAATGTGATAATAATTAAAGCTAGTATTCATTTAGCACCTTTACTTTTCTCTATTTTATTATTCTCCTTATTGGATTATATCAGTTTAGGGACTATACAGAACTAGGTCCATTGTAAAATAAAATTGCTTCTATGCTGAGATTTCACAGGGTGGGTTCTTCTCCCTTACTAAAGTTTTTTATGGCAAAATTAATTCCCCTCCACACCACACCACCCCCACACTCTAATATTAGGCATTTGCTGTCAAAACAATGTCATCAGCTCCCAACCATAATTGTGTATACAGCACAATTCTGACAAATGGCAAAAAATAGTTGCTATCCTGCCCAATTACATACCCATTTGAAGACTAATTCATTGCCCATTAGAGTCAGTGGGTGGATTTCCACTGAGTTGAATAGGCATCTGGTTAAGCCCTAAAAGAGTACAGTATTAGGGAAGGATAATATACAGCAAGTGGGATGACTGTAGATTGAATCCTTGCATTTTTTCATAGTGATTGGTGTCATACTGCGAAGCCACTGCCTCTCCCTGTATCATAACAGAAGATATCTGGGCTTGGAAAAGATAACAAATTTCAATGTTTTTTCTCTCATTTTTTAAAAACATATGTATCCAAATACTGTAAGCCAAAATTTGACTCAATTCTTATGTTTATGCATATTCATAGAAGAGCTGTACTGCAAAAATTAAAACCTGCCCTAGTCTTTTTCTATAATAATTACCTACCTGTTTCACTATATATATGCCAATATGCAATGTTGTGAAATTGTCATTGAAAATTATATATACACACACTCATCCATAAGTATTTCCCTTGATGACAGTTCATATGGCTCAAGATCTGGCAACACTGTTCGAGTTTTGCTAAATATACAAAGTATGCACTCCACCCTTCTTGTAACATCATTCTGCAGAGTCTAGTATTTTGAGTGTTTTTAGGACATACTGTTATTGGATGTACTGAAATTCTGGTCTGTGGTAAACACAGGGAGGGAGTGGGGGAAGGGAGGAAGAGGGAAAACAATAATGAGATCATGCAGTCACATAGGTGCATGACATGTATCTTAGTTTTTTATATTTAATGTAATTTGTTCATTACATACATAAAACTTTAAAATAACGCAATTTAGTTTACCAAGTCAAGCGCTGAAAAGTCAGTAAATATGAGAATTAAGGTTGTCATTACAATTTTAATGTGGCCTCTTGGGCATATACATTATGATGCAGTCTTTAGTTATATGATCACATACCATTTTTTTCCTCATTCAGTCCACAGGGTGGACATCGGGGGATGAACAAGGGTTGTGCAGTGAATGATACTGTTATCTGTAAGATTCCTGCTTTATTTGTGGCAGAGGCTGACAGGTGTGTGGTGAATAAGCATGGAGTTAGCTATGGGATGGGGCTCTGAGGAGGAAGTGAGACAGGTGGCTTCACCTGAGTTAAGTAGGCATTGTGGGGAATAAAAGAAAAGTAGAGAGGTAGGAGGGAGATAACTGCTAGATGGCTTTGAAGGCAAGAATGAAGAGTTTGAATTTGATGTGGGAAGTAGTAGGGAGCCCTTGAGTGATGTAGGGCCTAATCCATTGATATCAATGGAAAGATTTGACTTCAGTAGGAGTTGGATTAGGTCCCTAACAAGGACATAACAATATCATGATGGCAGGCAAAAGAGATCCCTTTTGAAGCTGAGTTTGGGGGGAAATTAAAGATGTGAGAGAGAGGTATCAATGAGGCCAGAGAGGAGAAATTTGCAATAGAAAGGCATAAGATGATCAAGACACATTTTATTTGTCTTCTGGTAGGATGAATAGAAGAATGGGTGGATTTTAAATACCCTGGGGAGAGACAGTCAGCAGGACTTAGTGATAGTATCTATGGCAAAGATGTGCTGCTTTAACTATGCCAATATAGTTAAAGCTGTATAACCATTGAGTGTAGATGCACTTATACTGGTATAAAGGGGAGGCAATAAGCTATACTGGTATAAAGCACCTTGATATTGATAAAACTATGTCCACACAATCATTTGTACTGATTTAACTATTTCAATAGAAACTCATCCCTCAACCAAATAATTAAATCAATACAGAAACTGTGCAGACTAGGCCTGTGGCACCTAGGCCTGTGACAGTGAAGTTGTGAACAGTAATGGAAAAGAGCTGATGAGGAGGAAAACTGAGCTTGGTTTTTGACATACTGGGCTGGTCCACACTAACCCCCCACTTTGAACTAAGATACGCAACTTCAGCTACGTTATTCATGTAGCTGAAGTCGAACTATCTTAGTTCAAACTTACCACGGGTCCACACATGGCAGGCAGGCTCCCCTGTCGACTCTGCGTACTCCTCTCACCAAGCAGAAGTACCGGCATCGACGGCAAGCACTTCCGGGATCGATCCCAGAAGATCGATTTCTTGCCGCAGGACCCGGAGGTAAGTATAGATGTACCCACTGAATGTGAATTGGCAGTAGAACATTCAGGAGGAGATGTAAAGGAGACTGAGGGCTAAAGAGATGGAGAGAAATCAGAATATGGAGAGAGAAAAATCTTTCTGAGCCACCAGCATAAGTAACATAATGAAAACAGTGTGAATAGAAGTTGCCCTGGGATGGATAAGCTGTGGAGGGAAAAGAATGGATCTCTCTATGGAGCAGGACTCAGGACCTCGTAAACCCTTACTTTGTTATAAGTAACTTTAGAAATGTTCTGCCTCAATTCATTTTCAGGGGAAATTTACAAATCCTTACAAGGGCCTTACTAACCCTGCCCTAGAAATAATGCAAATCGGAAAAACCCTGATGCCTACAGGGATGTCTCCAGATCCTACTTAATGTTTAACTCACGATGCCAATTATCCTCTCCACATTAGGTGAATGGTAGCTAATTAAGTGGGCTCATAAAAGCTCATACAAAATCTAGAATGAAAGCATAACTGATGCAAGTAAAGCCATTACTTGCATCTGAAGAAGTGAGGTTCTTACCCACGAAAGCTTATGCTCCCAATACTTCTGTTAGTTTTAAAGGTGCCATGGGACCCTCTGTTGCTTTTTACAGATTCACACTAACACAGCTACCCCTCTGATACTTGACAGCATAACTGATGTGATTATATTTCTGATATATTCCTTGCTCACAGGCAATTTTTAAGCTGTACAAGCTAGGCATTCCAATAAATAGAAAGTAAATGCCTGAGATTAGAAATTTAATATAAATCTATCATTTCTTTTTAAATAAATCATTCACTAATAATAAGGGATCATTATATTTGATGACATTTAGAGGCAATTTTGTCTAATGATTACAAATAAAATTTGTCTTGGATATAAGTAAAAGTGAGCCATACAATTGTGTGATATTGGGTTAGTCTGTTGACTTCTTTGCTCCTTATTCAACCCACCTGGAAAACTGGCCAAAGTAAGAGACCTAATTGAAAATCAGATGTGTTATGTGCTGTCTTGAAAAATTAGCGGTCCCAGACTGGTCACCAGGCAACCAAGTATTTGACTGTTGTACAGTGCACGGCATGAGCCACAGGGCCAGTGTTAGTGATAGTTCTGATCTTGCATCCACATCTGTCTATTCTAGTTTCCTGAAAGGGAGAGCAATCAAAACTCCTTCTCATGCTGCTATGCACCTGGTGGTAATTCAACTGCTAGTGGGTCACCCCTTTCCTTCAGATATCTCACTCCATCCCACTAAGTGGACAGAAAAGAACCATTCCAGGTTTTCCCAGAGAAAAGAATGATCTATTATATTATTATTACTATCGTAGCACATACAAGCCCTAATCATGGACCCAGGATTCCATTGTGCTAGGTGCTGTACAAACAGAACAAAAATGTCTCCAACCCCTTACTACTCCCACGTACTAGGAAGACAAATGAACAATCCTGGCACTATTGGCCTTCTTTGGAGGGTGCTAGGCAGAAAACACTTCTACTAGTTCTTGCTATCTTTCCATGTCCGGGGTTGAGGGGAAGAGAGGAATTCTCATCTTCATCTTGGGGACCAAGACAAAAGTATCCAATTAAAATTCAAAATGACTGTAGCAAATTGGAGAAATGTTCTGCAATACAAAGTACTATACTTATGAAGGAAAAAATCAAATGCACAGCTGTAAAATGGAGAATAACTGGTTAGGTGGAAGTACTGCTGAAAAAGATCTGGGGGTTCTAGTGGATCACAAATTGAATTTGCACCAACAATGTGAAACTGTGAAAATATCAAGTATGTAACATGTAAGACACAGGATGTAATTGTCCTGCCCTACTCAGCCACTGGTGAGGCCTCAGCTAGAATATTGTGTTTAATGCTCGGTGCCACACTTTAAGAAAGATGTGGGCAAACTGGAGAGAGTACAAAGGAGAACAACAAAAATGATAAAAGGTTTAGAAGACCTAACCTATGAAAAAAAGTTTTAAAAAATTGGGCATGTTTAATCTTGAGAAAAGAAGACTGAGAGGTAAAACCTGAGACAAGTCTTCAAATATGTTATGTGCTGTTATAAACAGGAAGGTGATCAATTGTTCTCCATGTGCCCTGAAGTTAGCACAAGAAGAAATTGGCTTCATTTGCATCAAAGGGGATTTAGGTTAGTCATTAGGAAAACTTTCTAACGATAAGGATAGTTAAGCAGTGGAATAAGTTACCAAGGGAGGTTGTGGAATCTCTGTCATTGGAGGTCTTCATGAATACGTTAGACAAACACCTATCAAGGATGATCTAGGTGTACTTGGTGCTGTTTCAGAGCAGCGAGATGGATAGATGACCTCTCAAAGTCGCTTCCACTCCAACATTTCTATGATGGCCAAAGTCCTCTTGCTTCTCAGAGGTTCCCTCTGACACGGCCCCTGGCTGCTGAGAGAGTAAGTATTTTGTCATGTTCATTTTGTCTTGTATATTTAAGCACTTCAGAGCAGGACAGTTTTCATTTTGTGTTTTCTACAGCACTGAGCACATTATAGGTCATTAACAATATTTAATAAAAATGGTATTTCAAAATAAATTAAATATTCTGCATTCAAAAAGAGAAGAATTTTGTGATTCATTTAAGACTCCTGAGACAGAAGTGCTTGTTCTGCCTGAATGTTAGACTCACGGGATTGTGCTGTTACATAGTTTTCATGTGGCTTAGTGTGCCTAGATGACTTCACAACATTTCACGACTATACTTTCTAAACCGTAATCTTTGGTTTGGCTGCTATTAAAGTTTTTCCTCTGTGGCAACGTACATCACTACCAATTTCAAGCACTTTCATTAAAGAACCCTAAAGCTAAATTCTCCACTTTGATATGCACTTTTGTGAGCAAAGCTAAGGAATTGAATTAATTAATAAATGAAACCCACATGTGACAACGTGTACCAAGAAAGCTGAGATTATCATAAAAATATGTTTTAGCTACTTAACTGATTTTTAGCCCATCCTTAAACATGCCTACAACTGCCATTGTGATCTTTGTGAAATTATAGCTTTCCCTCTGGCTTAAATACTTATTCTTCCAGAAGTTGCCACATATTTCTGAAAACAATTATTTTGTTTCATCGCACTGTACAGTATGATTACTTCCATATTATTCTAAAGCATCAAGACATGTTCAGCAAATCAAAATGCTGGATCAGCTGAGAATATGCAAAGCAGTGTGTTTTTTAAAATTGCTGTCTACTTGGAGCCATGGAATAGCTTTGATAATATGTCCAGATACTCCTGTCATTTCTGCTGTTAAGGAGCTGAGGATCTTAGTAATATTTGATTTGTCCCTTTTCTATTAATTAAATATTTTTAAAGATAATTCAGTTCATTATAAGACAGTGGAATTTGTCATAAGCAACCACGCACAGTTAGACAAGTGAATGTCAGTTTGCCTACCCATAGTGATTTTAACAGTGGTTAAACAAAATGTATTAGAATAAAACTGAATGGGGATATTTTGAAGTGGTTGCATAGACAAGGGATTGCCTACTGTGGTGATTCTTAGTGCAGGTTTCACTATTACAAGGATTCTTTGCTTGAACGCTGTGTGAAATCCTGATCCCACTGAAATCAATAGGGCCGTGATTTTACCCTATTTCTTTTGGTATTGGAGGCTGAGGTTTTCAGAGCTGAATAGGACATTTAGCCGTACAACTCCATATATGTCTTCTGGTTGGCTTTGTAAACCTCAGCTGTTGGTTCCTAAAATCTGGAAAAGCTACTGTTGAGCTTAAAGCTGTCTGAATGCTCAGCTTGTGCAGTTACCTCAAGAATTTTTAGGCAGAGGGCAAGCCTTGTCATAATTATTATATTTTCCATTTGGCAATATAGTGTGAAAATTATTTCATGTTAGCACAAGGATTTCACGCTCATAAATCTTGCCTCTCATTACAGGCTGTAGATTTAATAACCAGGTGTGGGGCAGTCATTTTCTAAGTGTCATGAGTTTTATAATTTAAGCAGGAATATTCAAAGAGGAATAAAAGGAGTGAATCACAAAAGTTACCATGCGGCACTGCTCATACAAATCATTATGGGTTATATAATAACATGGTAAAACAGGTGGGAATTCTGCAGAATCCCATAGATCTGAGGTGACCTTTCTTCCATCATTATTTTCTTAAATGTAAATGTTGTTTCTTTATTCTTCAGTCTAGAGTGGCTAGTCCAGAACATGCAATGCTTACCATGTTTTCAGTGGTCTGCACAAACCTCTGACTGACACTAAAAAGAAAACCGAAAGAAATTAGAAAAGGGACCTGACCCAGACAAATTGTGTCAAATTTTCCAAAACTCTTTCTGATGTTTCCAGCATCCACTGCTTTATTATTTGAAGATGCTAATTCTCTATGGCAGTGGTTCTCAACCAGGGGTCTGGGGCCCCCTGGGGTGGGTGTGAGCAGGTTTCAGGGGATCCGCCAAGCAGGACCAGTGTTAGACTTACTGGGGGCCAGGGCAGAAAGCCAAAGTCCCATTGCATGGGGCTGAAGCCTGGGGCCCTGAACCCCGCTACCTGGGGCTGAAGCAGAAACCTGAGCAACTTAGCTTCACGGTGCCTCTTGTGGCATGGAGCCCCAGGCAATTGCCCAGCCTTAATGCTGGCCCTGGCTTTTATATGCAGAAAACCAGGTGGGGCATGGAGTTTTTATAGCATGTTTGGTGGGCCTCAGAAAGAAAAAGGTTGAGAATCCCTGCTCTATGGGTATTGACTTCCATGGAGCCAGGATTGCACCCAACTTCACTGAGGTTCTGCTCACTTTGGTCTTGATCCAGCTCCCACTGAAGACAATGGAATGTTGGTTCAGACACATTCAGAAAGAGAGGAGTAGGGGAGGATAAAGGCTATATTGAGTCACAATTTGTTCTTTGGTATACCCCTAGAGCAGAGAAACTTAACTTCCTCGGGGCACATTGTAAAATTAAAGTCTAGCCCTTTGAATAATTTAGAGTACATCCGATTTTTGGTTTTGTTTCTTTGTTTCTTTCTTTGTTTGAAAGATGGAAGGCAATTAAAGAAACTGGTCTTAAGATGCTTTAAATGACACTTTTAAAATGCACTTTATCTACATTTTTGAGTCCCTCTCAGCTTTTTTTTAAGAGACTCGATTTAAGCTTTGTATATATTAAATACTGTCAAATTCTAGCACATAGACCAGGGATAGGCAACCTATGGCACGCATGCCAAAGGCAGCACGCAAGCTGATTTTCAGTGGCACTCACACTGCCCGGGTCCTGTCCACTGGTACGGGGGGCTTTGCATTTTAATTTCATTTTAAATGAAGCTTCTTAAAAATTTTAAAAACCTTATTTACTTTACATACAACAATAGTTTAGTTATATATTATAGACTTATAGAAAGAGACCTTTAAAAAATGTTAAAATGTATTACTGGCACGCAAAACCTTAAATTAGAGTGAATAAATGAAGACTCGGTACACCACTTCTGAAAGGTTGCCGACCCCTGACATAGATTAATTTGAAAACTTGATAATGTTTTACTTAATGCAACTCAAACATATCACTTTTATAGAGATGCATGGTTTATATACTCTATATGGCTCCATGTGTACTATGTAAATTCTGCATAGTTCCATATGCATTTAATAAATTATATGTAAAGAAAGAAAGGTATGGAAGAGGCAGGAACCCTGAGGAACTTCTAAGGTCTGCAGGCCACTGAGTAGGTTGCTGTGAAAAATTCTGCAGGGCAGATGAAGCCACAATGAGATAAGAAGCCAACTACCTGAGTAACTCTACAGTTCTGCAGGGCAATGAGGAGTAAGCAAAGAACTCTGCAGAGCTCCTATGGTCCATGTTGTAGGGAAAGGCAAGTGGAGAAACTCCTCAAGAAAGCTTATGTAAATAGAAAGAGAGCAGGAGTGGGAATCCCACAGGCTTTCTGACCTTTTAGTTAAAGTTATCTAATTAAGATTAACATTGAGTGTTATATAATGTTTCCATTAAAAATCCTAAGCATTTAAGAGTAGGGAAATGAATGGCTTAGAAAAAGTAGTATCTAATGCCTCACGATTCATACATAAATAAATGTTTGCATGAACAATATCATGTTGCAGAAGGTTGATTAGCAATTTCAGTTAAAGGTAACAACTGTTTTTCTGCTAATAGTATATAATATAAGACACAAAGGAAAAGCAGTTGATGAGCATGATTAAATGTATTTATGTGTCTTGCATAATAGCTTGCAATGGGTTACTTCTGTGTGTGCAGTTGTTTTATATGTGCCTTCTCCTCCCAGGTTCCCTATTTTTTATATAAAATAAAAATATTTTAAACAGGAAAAAGCCCTTGGTTGCTCAAAGATCAACATTCTGTAAGTAAAATCCCTCTACTTTCAAAATGTTTAAAGCTCCTTTTAAGTAACTTGATAGTAGTGAAATGTTTTAATCTCCACCTTCCTGCTGTGATTTGATTCCATTCCTCCTGAGTAAGGGAGTTCATTTGTTTGTATATTATATAGGCTTTTTATAAACGCCTTTTGAACTTTCTTCCCCTTCCTACAGCTCCACACTGCTCCATGCATCCCGCCCTCATTCTGGAAAGACCAGAACAAAGAGATTTGCTAATTGCAGCAGCAGGTACAAAGTTCAAGTGTAAATCCTTAATAGTCCAAAAATCTCTCTTCCTTGACCCTGTCATAGCTATTGTCGAAGTTCTCCTTGAATTTCTCAGACTACCCACCAATACCAATAAAGGAAAAATATATAATATAAAATAAAACTACTTGGAGTACATATTTTAAGGTTTCTAGAACATGAACAGTAACTCACCCCGTACCCTCCTAAAATCTTTAGATGAAGCAAAGAAGAAACCTATACACGTTCTTTCTTTTACTGCCACCATGTAATTGTTCAAATATGTTTAAGAAAGTTTTATTTGACTCCATATAATAATGGAGATACAGAAACTAATGACAAGCAAACCTTAAAGGGTTTGGGGGCTCATTACAAATAGGTTTGTCTATGTATCCAATTTCAGCTGTGTTCTTTTAATGTCTTCTCCTTCCCCTCCCCCTCCACATTCCATTCAACTGTCCATCTGTCTTTTGATCTTTCTGTTTATACATCATTTATCACCTGAACACCTTCTAAGAAAACAGCAGCTGGAAGCACACAGCAAGCTGAGTCTCTCTCCCTTCCATCCCCGTCTGAAATCAGAACCATGGTCTCTGGTATTAGCTATTAGTAATCTTGGCAAAATTCGATATTTTTTTATAATTTCAACAGATAATATTGAGGTTTATTTTTAAGCATATTTTTCTATTTTTATCAATTTAAATGTTCTGAGTTGCAGGAAATTAGGAGGAGGGGAGAAATAATTATTTAATGACAGTAGATGCTGAGTTTCAAAAAAGTAAAACATCATAGGCTGGCTTAGCAGAGCTGTAAATATGTGCTTTATGCACATTAATTGCATCAAGTTTTATATACGTTAAGTTCTGAAGCAGCATCTTTCTTACTTTGCCTATTTGTAAATTGTGATCATTATCAATTGACGTGTTTGTCGGTTTATGCATGTACAGTGACATAGACATTTACTGATCAAAATGTAATCCTTCCAAGACTAACTATTAGGGTTTTACTGTGAAGAAAACTGAAGCCAAAAAGAGAGGTTCCTTATTTCAAACTTAAGATGGTGAAGGTCGAGGGACCAAGGGAATCCCATTGCAGGAGAATGGTCACCAAAAAACCCCTCTATCTCTAGCTCTCACAAGTCTCACCCTTGTGGACAGCCCCAGTGTCCCTGAGAAGTACAACTGCCATGGAAAGACACGATCACATAGAGAGAGGGTTATCTCAGATAACTTGGACTTAAATCATGGAAAATCTGGAAATTTACAACAAACCCTTGACCTGGATCTAGCATACAGTTCAAAGCCAGAGCAATGACCCAAGAACCAGGCTGATGTCTGTACTTCCGCCTAGTGGTACTGCTTGGCAGATGGGCTTGTGTATTCATTCTGAGGTGTAGGGCATTAAAGCAATCAAACCCAGAAATGATGAAACCCCGTGGATCACTGTGGTCTAATCTGTATCTGTCAGTCACTTGTCACATGCAGAGGGGAGGCGTTCCTAGTTGCAATTACAATTACAGTCCATAAAATCAAATGTCCAGAAGGACTCTGAGGCATGCAGTATTTTGACTAACTGTGGACTGATACTAAAATTATGATAGCTAGTTCTTTGAAGGGCCTTCCTCTGCCCAACACCTCAGTCTTGCCTGATTTCAGTTTCAGGCAGCTGCTCTTCGTCAGTGTACTTATTTTGCTTAGTCAGCAGTCTAGTTGGGAAATAGTGGTGTTTGCATTTGATATGAAGGAGATGACCATAAGCTTCTGACTTTTGAGTCATGATTTATTACAGTAGTTTTGCATAAATGTTGAATAAGATGTATTTTGAAGATACAACTTTGTAGAACACCCCAGGAGGGAACTGGAGAGATAGAAGGGACATTGACCGTCACAACTTCCTCAGCTTGTTCTGAAAGAAAGGACTTTAGTCATCTCAGTTCACTTACATTTACCTCTGAAAAGTTTCTATGCTTAAGCAGAAGCATTTTTGTGGTTTGCAGTATCAATTACCACAGAGGAATCCAGTATTAGGAAGATTATCCCTCCTGCATGAACAAAGTCTGTACTTGGGAGGGATCCAGATAACTGGTAGGAATCAGGCACTCCTCCCATTGCTGGAAGATCAGTAGATCTGATAAGTATTTGGTGGGCTGGCAAATGTCTTATGGGCTCTTGAACTTTCCCAGGGCAAAGGCAATCCATAGGGTTCATTGCATATCGCTGACCTCACAGAATCATATAAGATTTGAAAATAATCATAGATCTAGACCTACTTAGACCCTACAACTAATTTGGCAGAATTTCATGAAAAGTAGGAATGGTGGAGTCTGAGACGGAGTTTCTTACTGGTGAATGAAAGGATATAGAGAATAATCAGATATATCCAAGCCAGTTCCCAATCTGTCCAAATTGGATTTCCTCATCCCTAATAGAATTGCCAGCCCGGCACTTTTTTGTCACTACCACTGAGCAAACACTGCCTTCATTTTCCATCAAAATTAATTCCATTTTTAAATGAATTTAAATTTGGCCCCAAGCAGCCAAAAAAAAAAAAAAAAAGCTGTGATCGCAATCTGCGGCAGCAATTCAGCGAGAGGTCCTTCGCTCCGAGGCGGAGTGAGGGACCGTACGCCGAATTGTTACCGAATACCTGGACGTGCCGCCCCTCTCCGGAGCAGCCGCCCCAAGCACCTGCTTGACAAGCTGGTGCCTGGAGCCGGCCCTGCACGGAAACATGACATTTGACCTGTGTTCAATAAAACAGCTCAAAGTTCCAATCCTGAATGCCTACAATCATCTTCTCATGGATGAGCTTCACATAAATTATTCCCCAAATTATTCAGAATAACAATAAACATCAAGAAATCACTGTGGGACAGAATGTCTCCTGGATCTGAGTTCCATTAGGTGCAGGAGAGTGAAGGGGTCATCAAGGAAGCTAATTACAGATCCCTGATTTTGTAACAATCTTTCTGAGTCTGAACAGCATAACGGCTGCTCTACCACTCTGCCAGTGGTGTTTGGTCGCTGGGAGATCAAAGGCCATCTGAGGATTGGGAAAATGGAGCTCAACTCCATTCCATCTCTTCCTCACAATCCCATTACACCCAACCTTATGTAGGTTGTGGGAGGGGCAGTTGACGCAAGGCCTAGCTGAATCATAGAAACATGCTGTGTGACCTGTGTTCTGTCCGAATAGGTTGAAGTTCCAGTATTTAATGCCTGCAATGAAATTCCTGTTAATGGGCTGTAGAATGAGAATATATTCAGCAAATAATCCTGCATAACATGTAATCTCAATGTGAAGTTCATAGGTGATTCATGAAGAGAAAAAAGGCAAATTATGTTGAACAGAATTTTCATTCTGAATTATTCAGCCATTTTTAAATGTGACCCCTGGGCACTCATTGCACTTTCATGCCCAAGACCATTGTGATAACCATTCACTAGTGAAATGGAAGCTAAAGTCAACCTTCTTTTCATTTTGTTGCCAGATTTAAGAAGAAATTGAGGTGAATTCCACTATAACATCCCCTTAATCTTGTGTGGACAACTAATCTGGTTATATCACCTTTATTTCCATTTACATAACTCCATGAAAGGCCACATGAAAGCCAATGAAAATAAAGTGAAAAGCCATTCAAACTATCCTAAATGTAGATGCCTTCGTGTGTTTCATGGCACAACTAACTAGTTATCCTGCCCTTTTTTCACTCCACCACACATACCAGCTCTATTTTCATCTATCCCCACCATGCATTGCTGAGGAGTTATTCATATAACATTGTCATACTTCCAATCAAAATAATTGTCTGCTCTTTAAGACAGCCTGTGCTATATTGGCACATCATTCAGATTTCCAAGGATCTTCACTAATATTTTAGAAATACTTTAAAAACACTTATTTTTTTAGGTCAATTCAAATTACAAAATATCATGCCAAGTCTTAGATGTTAAACAGCTGATTACAAAGAGACACTTGCAGTTATTATAGATAGTGACACACCAGAGTCAGTGCAATTAAACTCAGCTAAACTGCTTATTAATAGTACACACTTGCATCAATGCCCTACATTTATTACACCAGTGAATTGTTTAAAAGGAATAGAGACAAATAAAACCCAACTCCATAATGGCATTTATTTTTAATAACTGGCTTTTGGACTGACTGAAGTCATTTGTCATTATCTACTATGAATTCATATATAGCTCAAGATAGTTAAGACCAAAGCAGACTGTGAAGAACTTCAAAAAGATCTCACAAAACTAAGTGATTGGGCAAGAAAATGCCAAATAAAATTTAATGTGGATAAATGTAAAGTAATGCACATTGGAAAAAATAACCTCAACTATACATACAATATGATGGGGGCTAATTTAGCTACAACTAATCAGAAAAGAGATAGTTCTCTGAAGATGTCCACACAATGTGCAGCGGCAGTCAAAAAAGCAAACAGGATGTTAGGACTCATTTAAAAAGGGATAGAGAATAAGACGAAGAATATACTATTGCCTTTATATAAATCCATGGTATGCACACATCTTGAATACTGTGTACAGATGTGATCTCCTCATCTCAAAAAAAGATATACTGGCATTAGAAAAGGTTCAGAGAAGGGCAACTAAAATGATTAGGGGTTTGGAACGGGTCCCATATGAGGAGAGATTAAAGAGGCTAGGACTTTTCAGCTTGGAAAAGAGGAGACTAAGGGGGGATATGATAGAGGTATATAAAATCATGAGTAGTGTGGAGAAAGTGAATAAGGAAAAGTTATTTACTTGTTCCCATAATATAATAACAAGCGGCCATGAAATGAAATTAATGGGCAACAGGTTTAAAACAATAAAAGGAAGTTCTTCTTCACACAGCACACAGTCAACCTGTGGAACTCCTTGCCTGAGGAGGTTGTGAAGGCTAGGACTATAACAGGATTTAAAAGAGAACTAGATAAATTCATGGAGGTTAAGTCCATTAATGGCTATTAGCCAGGATGGGTAAGGAATGGTGTCCTTAGTGTCTGTTTGTCAGAGGGTGGAGATAGATGGCAGGAGAGAGATCACTTGATCATTACCTGTTAGGTTCACTCCCTCTGGGACACCTGGCATTGGTCACTGTCAGTAGACAGGATACTGGGCTGGCTGAACCTTTGGTCTGAGCCAGTATGGCCATTCTTATGTTCTTATACTGTACTTCAGCCAGGACGATAAAAGGAAAAGCATCAAGGCTCATTCACTACAAATTAAACTACTTGACTCACTGGCTTGTAGTGAAATAGTTTATAGCAGAGACATGCTGGGATTGATGCAAACGTTCGCGTATGCAAGACGTGACTGTCTGCCTGAATGGAAATTGGGCAGCATATTAAAGAGAGACAGCCAAAGATATTACTCACAAAATTTGACATTTTTTATTTACTTCATATATAAATGCTAGAACATTTACTAAAAAAACAACAACCTACTGTTGTGGTAGCTACTATATATGAATTACAGAATAATTGAGGTGTTAATGCAGATCATCCCCTTTGTTTGTGTGAGCAAAGGGACTCTTTGTAAGTACAGTTCTCCCTACTTATGTGGAAGTTAGTGCATTCTCTGTGTGGTATCACAAGCTCCTCTCTGGGACCCTTCAGATGTCCTTCTATTGATGTTGCTCATTGTGGAAAGAGCTATGGAGGGATTAATGGCACAAGGATTGTTGCCCAGAATCACATCAGGACACTATTATCTGTGAGTCTGGCAATATCCCAGTAGCTATCCTAGGAGCATAGGATTTTTTCCTCCTGGATCAGACCAGTTGTCCATTTTAGTCTGGTATGTAGTCTATCACTGTGCCAGTCCCAGATGCTTCAGAAAAAGGTGTTAGCAAACTGTTAGCACAGAGTTTTTGATAATTTGTTTATTAGTATATTCCAGAGATGGGCTCAAGAGATCAACTTGATTTTAAAGTACCCCAAAATCTGGACATGGGTGGTGCAGACTGGGCAGGAGGCAGCTTTTGAGTGCTCAGCTGCAATTTCCTCTCAGTTCTGCAATAATAAACTGAAGGAAGACAGGGGGAGTAGTACTGAGGAAAGCAAGGGGCTGGGGGAAGAGCTACCAGCCAGTTTCTTGGATTCAGTAGAATGTGCCCTTCTTGTGGGAGGCCAATATTGCTTTCGAAAAATATCTCTGAAAGCCACCTACATTCCTCAGGAAATACTGCAGGTGACCCTGGCATTGGGCTCCTAAAAGATAGGGCCCTATATGATCACGTAGGTCTCCTATATTTAAACCAGTCTCTGGGTGTGGGATGAGAGGTGCTCACTCTACAAATGTACAATTATTATTATTAATAATAAAAGCTAGAGGCATTCTGCCTTATGTGACAGAACCTTGGGCCCCAAAAGAAAAGCTCAAAAGTTGAGGAGTAGGAACAGCTATTTCATTAGACTCCTTCTCCCTGACATTCATGAGTCATATGCCTTTAAAGGATAAAGCTTAGACCTGTCTCGCTTTAATAGTTTAACCACTCTTGAAGAAAGAGAAAGATGATGCAAGCTGTTTGACCAGTGCTGACTGAGCTTTTTAGTTAAGACTCTACAGCGTGGAATGTAAAGTCTAGAATACCTCCAGGAGACAGCATGAAAAAAAAATTAAAGGATGTCTCTCTGGACTTACATTTCCAGCCTCTGTAATTATCCTGTGCCTTCAGAAGCTGCATTTGAAAGCTATTCTTTGCAGCCTGCTTCTTCTCAGGCTCTGATGATGGTTCATAATAGCCAGCTTAAGAGCAAACATTTCTAAATGTGGCTGTGCAATCTTAATCAATGGTGCTGTATGTATTTGACTAGGAAAGATGATGTAGCTCTTCCCCCAATATGTGGCTCAAGCTTACTCTCTGATGTTTGCTATTTGGAATGGCTTCTTCCCTCTCCTCCCATGGATTGGGTCCTGGGTTCTTTTTTGTGATACTTGGGACCTGCACCCAAAGTGAGTGTCAGGCAAACCCACAGCCAGACCAAGGCTGGTGACTCAACTGCACTGGCTCATCCTTCAAGAAGAACTTGCAGTGACTCATTCTTCAGGGATGCTGCAGCAGCCTATCCTGGCAGATAACACCTGGGTACATGTATTTCACATATGTCGGAGCTTCAAATCAGTCTGTGAAACAGCACTGTGCAACAGCACTACACAGTCAGGAACCCTCTTGCTGCCTTGCAGTGATACAGACTCTCAGGACTTCCAGCCTGCCCTCAGTCCTGTCCCTGTTTCTGCCCCAGATTTGCCTGAGCCTTGTCCTAACCAAGGTATCGGCAACCTTTGGCATGCGGCCCATCAGGGAAATCTGCTGGCAGGCCGGGACGGTTTGTTTACCTGCAGCGTCTGCAGGTTCAGCCGATTGCAGCTCCCACTGGCTGCGGTTCACCGTTCCAGGCCAATGGGGGCTGCGGGAAGGGCGCGGGCCAAGGGATGTGCTGGATGCCACTTTCTGCAGCCCCCATTGGCCTGGAACTGCGAACCACAGCCAGTGGGAGCTGAGATCGGCTGAACCTGTGGACGCTGCAGGTAAATAAACCGTCCTGGCCCGCCAGCGGCTTTCCCTGACGGGCCACGTGCCAAAGGTTGCCGATCCCTGTTCTAGCCCATTTCAGCCTTGTCTGCACCTTATTCTGACCTTGATCCAGACCTGTTCCTGATCCACTCCAGCCCTGACTTCCAGAACTTTGAACTTCCAACCCAGCTTTGACCTTCGGCCTGCAGCTGGACTCTGACTCTGATCCTGATTTGGCTTCTCTAAAGACCCCAGACTGACCACAGTTCTGACCCATGGCCTGTCCCCAAACCCCAGTTTCAGTGCTGTCCTCAGATGAGTCCTGACTCTATGTCCAGCTTCAGCCCTTGGTTTCTGTTCTTGACAACTATTCCAACCATCAGGCCTGACAGCCTAAAACCCAGAGCCTGATTGTGCCTCCCCCTGTGTCCAAGAAACAAAGGATGTCATCTCTTGGGAAAATAAATAATGCTACCACTGCTGGCAAGGAGTATAAAAGACACAATAAAGTACATCATAAGAAAATAAGAACAGCCATACTGGATCAGACCAAAGGTCCATCTAGCCCAGTATCCTGTCTTCTGACAGTGGCCAATGCCAGGTGCTTCAGAGGGAATGATGAGAACAGGAAAGAATCAAGTGATCCATTCCCTGTTGCTCATTCCCAGCTTCTGGCCATTAGAGACTAGAGACATCATCCCTGCCCATCCTGGCTAATAGCCATTGATGGAACTATCCTCCATGAATTCATCTAGTTCTTTTTTGAACCTTGTTAGTGTCTTGACCTTCACAAAATCCTCTGGCAAAGAATTCCACAGGCTGACTGTATGTTGCATGAAGAAATACTTCCTTTTGTTTGTTTTAAACCTGCTACCTATTAGTTTCATTTGGTGACCTCTAGTTCTTCTGTTATGAAAAGGAGTAAATGACACTTCCTTATTTACTTTCTCCACACCAATCACGATTTTATACACCTCTATCATACCACACCCTTAGTCGTCTCTTTTCAAAGCTAAAAAATCCCAGTATTAGCACTCTCTCCTCAAATGGAAGCTGTATATACCCCTAATCATTTGTGTTGCCCTTTTCTGTATATTTTTCAATTCCAATATATCTTTTTTGAGATGTGGTAACACATCTGCATGCAGTATTCAAGATGTGGGCGTACTATGGATTTATAAAGAGGCAATATGATATTTTCTGTCTTATTATTTATCCCTTTCTTAATGATTCCCAACATTCTGTTAGCTATTTTGACTGCCACTGTACAGTGATTGGATGTTTTCAGAAAACTATCCACAATGACTCCAAGATCTCTCTCTTGAGTGGTAACAGCTAATTTAGACCCCATCATTTTATATGTATAGTTGGGATTATGTTTTCCAATGTGCATTACTTTGCATTTATCAACATTGAATTTCATCTGCCATTTTATTGCTCAGTCACCCAGTTTTGTGAGATCCCTTTGTAATTCTTAGCAGTCTGCTTTGGACTTAACTATCTTAACTGTTTACCCCTTTTTTCATAACATCAACACAAACTCCATTAAAGGAATGGCTCACCCAGAAATAACAGTATAACACAGGGGAACTTTATTGAAAACAAGAAAAAAGGATCTGTGGAAGGAAAGGGTTGGGGTGAACTCAAAAGTACTTCTGAGAACAGGGTCTGCTAACAGGAGTTTTGCAAGGGAGTTTGGAAGGGGAGCGGGAAGGGAGCGGGGGTCCCTTGCCGATTCTGTCTGTTTCCCTTTATTCCCCTTAAAACCTATAAACCAAACTACATTCAAAACTTCTTGCTTAAACAACCCTTTCAGCGGACAGGGGGCTGCAAACAGGGGAGTTTGAGAGGGAATTTGACAGAGGGAGGCTTACGATGGTTAGGAAGACCCGCAACACCTGTGCCAGCACTGCTTCTGTCTCCTCCACTGTGCCTGTAGCCAGACAGAGCGCCTGAGCATGGATGCTTCTACCCAGATCCTGGTGTGGTTTTGCAGAGACTGTAACTTGCAATTTCCACTTATTGATATCCAGGCTGGGGGGACCATCCAATGTGAAAGGTGCCTGCTGGTGGAATCTCTCAGGCAGCAGGTGGGAGAGCTACAGGAGGAGGTGGCTAGGTTGAGGAGCATCCGAATCCACGAGCAATTCCTGGACAGTGTCCATGTGGAGACAGCTGAGGTAGCAGTCCCAGTACACAGGACTGCTGATACACCACTGGTGGAGGAGGAGATGGCTCAGGGTGGACACTGGCAGCTGGTTACTTCTGGCAGCAGGCAGTGCTCCACCCCGGCTCCGAACCCTCCCGCTGTGGTAATAGGGAACCGTTATGCTCTTCTTGATACAGGAGAGAAGGAATCACCTCCTACAGTAAAGGAGGAGAAGCCTCGTACCCCTAAGGCCGGGAGGTCTGCTGCCACCACTGCGAATAGGAAATGTAGGGTAGTGGTGGTCGGAGACTCTCTGCTGAGAGGGACGGAGGCGCCCATCTGTCGCCCTGACATTTCATCTCGGGCCCGTATCCGAAATGTTACGGAGGCATTGTCGAGGATTATCCAGCCCTCTGACTACTACCCCATGCTACTCACCCATGTGGGCACAAATGATACTGCGAAGTGTGACACTGAGCAGATCAAGAGTGACTACAGGGCTCTCGGAATACGGGTGAAGGAATTTGGAGCGCAGGTGGTATTCTCTTTGATTCTTCCTGTCAAAGGTAGGGGCCCGGGCAGAGACAGATGCATCATGGAGGTGAATGCCTGGCTGCGAAGATGGTGTCACCAGGAGAGCTTTGGCTTCCTCGACCACGGGATGCTATTCGAGGAAGGACTGCTAGGCAGAGATGGCGTTCACCTTTCGAGGAGGGGAAAGACCCTATTTGAACACAGACTGGCTAACCTAGTGAGGAGGGCTTTAAACTAGGTTCAACGGGGACAGGTGATCAAAGCCCACAGGTAAGTGGGGAACATGGAGACCTGGGAGATGGGTCGGAAACAAGAGGGAGCATGGGCTACAATGGCAGAGAGAAAGGAGGGTCAGGGCAAAACTGGGAGGCAAGATCAAACCAGTATCTTAGATGCCTATATACAAATGCAAGAAGTATGGAAGAACTGGAAGTGCTAATAAATAAATACAACTATGACATTGTTGGCATCACTGAAACTTGGTGGGATAATACATATGATTGGAATGTTGGTGTGGATGGGTACAGCTTGCTCAGGAAAGATAGACAGGGGGAAAAGGGAGGAGGTGTTGCCTTATATATTAAAAATGTACACACTTGGACTGAGGTGGAGATGGACATAGGAGACAGAAGTGTTGAGAGTCTCTGGATTAGGCTAAAAGGGGTAAAAAACAAGGGTGATTTCATGCTAGGAGTCTACTACAGGCCACCTAACCAGGGTGGAAGAGGTGGATGAGGCTTTTTTTAAACAACTAACAAAATCATCCAAAGCCCAAGATTTGGTGGTGATGGGGGACTTCAACTATTCAAATATATGTTGGGAAAATAACACAGCGGGGAACAGACTATCCAACAAATTCTTGGACTGCATTCCAGACAACTTTTTATTTCAGAAGGTTGAAAAAGCTACTGGGGGGAAGCTGTTCTAGACTTGATTTTAACAAATAGAGAGGAACTCATTGAGAATTTGAAAGTAGAAGGCAGCTTGGATGAAAGTGATCATGAAATCATTGAGTTTGCAATTCTAAGAAGGGGTAAAAGGTAGTACAGCAAAATAGAGACAATGGATTTCAGGAAGGCAGATTTTGATAAGCTCAGAGAGCTGATAGGTAAGGTCCCATGGAAATCAAGACTGAGGGGAAAAACAACTGAGGAGAATTGGCAGTTTTTCAAAGGGACACTATTAAGGGCCCAAAAGCAAGCTATTCCGTTGGTTAGGAAAGATAGAAAATGTGGCAAAGACCACCTTGGCTTAATCACGAGATCTTGCATGATCTAAAAAATAAAAAAGAGTCATATACAAATGGAAACTAGGACAGATTACAAAGGATGAATATAGGCAAACAACACAGGAATGCAGGGGCAAGATTAGAAAGGCAAAGGCACAAAATGAGCTCAAACTAGCTACAGAAATAAAGAGAAACAAGAAGACTTTTTATCAATACATTAGAAGCAAGAGGAAGACCAAAGACAGGGTAGGCCCACTGCTCAGTGAAGAGGGAGAAACAGTAACAGGAAACTTGGAAATGGCAAAGATGCTTAATGACTTCTTTGTTTCGGTCTTCACCGAGAAGTCTGAAGGAATGCCTAACATAGTGAATGCTAATGGGAAGACGGTAGGTTTAGCAGATAAAATAAAAAAAAGAACAAGTTAAAAATCACTTAGAAAAGTTAGATGTCTGCAAGTCACCAGGGCCTGATGAAATGCATCCTAGAATACTCAAGGAGCTAATAGAGGAGGTATCTGAGCCTCTAGCTATTATCTTTGGAAAATCATGGGAGACGGGAGAGATTCCAGAAGACTGGAAAAGGGCAAATATAGTGCCCATCTATAAAAAGGGAAATAAAAACAACCCAGGAAACTACAGACCAGTTAGTTTAACTTCTGTGCCAGGGAAGATAATGGAGCAAATAATTAAGGAAACCATCTGCAAACACTTGGAAGGTGGTAAGGTGATAGGGAATAGCCAACATGGATTTGTAAAGAACAAATCATGTCAAACCAATCTGATAGCTTTCTTTGATAGGATAACGAGTTTTGTGGATAAGGGAGAAGCTGTGGATGTGGTATACCTAGACTTTAGTAAGGCATTTGATACGGTCTCGCATGATATTCTTATCGATAAACTAGGCAAATACAATTTAGATGGGCCTACTATAAGGTGGGTGCATAACTGGCTGGATAACCGTACTCAGAGAGTTGTTATTAATGGTTCCCAATCCTGCTGGAAAGACATAACGAGTGGGGTTCCGCAGGGGTCTGTTTCGGGACAAGCTCTGTTCAATATCTTCATTAACGACTTAGATATTGGCACAGAAAGTACGCTTATTAAGTTTGCGGATGATACCAAACTGGGAGGGATTGCAACTGCTTTGGAGGACAGGGTCATAATTCAAAATGATCTGGACAAATTGGAGAAATGGTCTGAGGTAAACAGGATGAAGTTTAACAAAGACAAATGCAAAGTGCTCCACTTAGGAAGGAAAAATCAGTTTCACACATACAGAATGGGAAGAGACTGTCTAGGAAGGAGAACGGCAGAAAGAGATCTAGGGGTTATAGTGGACCACAAGCTAAATATGAGTCAACAGTGTGATGCTGTTGCAAAAAAGGCAAACATGATTCTGGGATGTATTAACAGGTGTGTTGTGAGCAAGACACGAGAAGTCATTCTTCCGCTCTACTCTGCGCTGGTTAGGCCTCAACTGGAGTATTGTGTCCAGTTCTGGGCACCACATTTCAAGAAAGATGTGGAGAAATTGGAGAGGGTCCAGAGAAGAGCAACAAGAATGATTAAAGGTCTTGAGAACATGACCTATGAAGGAAGGCTGAAAGAATTGGGTTTGTTTAGTTTGGAAAAGAGAAGACCGAGAGCGGACATGATAGCAGTTTTCAGATATCTAAAAGGGTATCATAAGGAGAAGGGAGAAAACTTGTTCACCTTAACCTCTAAGGATAGAAGCAATGGGCTTAAACTGCAGCAAGGGAGGTTTAGGTTGGACATTAGGAAAAAGTTCCTAACTGTCAGGGTGGTTAAACACTGGAATAAATTGCCTAGGGAGGTTGTGGAATCTCCATCTCTGGAGATATTTAAGAGTAGGTTAGATAACTGTCTATCAGGGATGGCCTAGACAGTATTTGGTCCTGCCATGAGGGCAGGGGACTGGATTTGATGACCTCTCGAGGTCCCTTCCAGTCCTAGAATCTATGAAGCAACAAATCAACACATTTGCCTCCTCCCTACACTCCCAGGCTGATGGCAAGCAGAGGATAAGTCCAGACACAAGTGCTGCAGCACTATGAACCTTGGCCAACTTAAAACTAGCAAACAGTGTTTTCATCTCTGAGTGGGGTAGAGTTCTTTCCTGGCTGCCTGGTCTGTATTTCTGTACAGGCCTTGGCTGGCTCTCAGTAGCAGGTGCCAGGTCAGATCTCTGCTGCTTTGGATGCTGGTCTCTGCAGAGCTGGAACTGCTTGACGCATGCACTAGATCCCACAGCAGTTCACAGACGCCATTTTTGGAGAGTGGAAGCTAATCAGAGACTCCCTGAGCTGTTCTGCTTCTCTCAGCTCCAAACACAAAGCTCAAAACTGAAACTAAAATGAGTCTCTTTCTCTCTGAGTCAGGCTGCCCCCTCCCACTGAGGGGCTAAGCAGGACTGGCTCATTGGCCCAGCAAACTGCTTGACCCTATTACCCCAAGCAGAAGCCTCCTTAGTGGCCTCAGCAAGAGTTTCTAGGCTCTTCTGTCCCCACCACTAACTCCAAGAATGCTGGGAAATGGTATCTCAGAGGGTTCTGGTAGCCATTATTGTTCTATTCCATAGGGTGAGAACCCCAAGAGACTTGGTCCAGAATTGCACAAGCTAGTTAACTCCAAATGGGGTTTACAACCTCCCTTGACTGGGAAACTTGTTGTCTCCATCAAGAACTTCAGTATACACATAAAATAATACATAACACAAATAAAAATAACACGCACAAGTGCAGTGCCCTAAGAAAACTTGAGGACAACATAGAGGGGTTTCCAGGACTGGGCAGAATACTCCTGGCACCCATTTATGGATGTCATGAAGAGGCACATTAGAGGAGACATCAGGAGAGTCACAGGTTAACTGGATGATGGGCTTCACCACTTGACCAGAGCACCTGGGTACTGGAGGATCCTTAGCAGCTGTAGGGCATGAACTTCCTACCTTCAGCTCCATGTCTGGGTCCACAACTTCTCCTCTATAGGCTCTTCTCACCTAGCCATGGCTGTTTCTTCTGGATTCCTTGGTGGTATGAAAGGTTCAGCTAGAGGGTTCAGCTCACACCTAGGGGCAGCAGGGATGGACTGATCAGGTATTCTGGAAATCCAGAGTACAGAACCGTTTGCTTCCTGACAATCAAGGGCATCATCTTCTCATGACATAGTATTTGTTCTTTTGTTGAGGGTCTGATTGTCAATGGGCATGTACACTTGGCCATTCTTCTTTCTTGACACTACAGTGGGAAAGGCGTAAGGACTCTGAGATTCCTTGGTGAGTCCCACGAACATCAGTTTTCTGAGGTGTTATTTCACATATTTGAGATCTCCAGGAGGAAGTCTCCAGGATTGCTCCCAAAAGTATTTGGTATTACTCAGGTGGATGTGGTATTATTCTCCCCTGAAATAGCCTACACTCAGAGGGAAAACATGTCAGACCTCTCAGCCATCTTCTGATGCAAACTCTATTTCCATTTCTCCAGTGCAGCTGACTGTCTAGAGTCAAAGATGCTCGGGTCTATGTGTCTAGGCCATAGCTCTCTAGTGATGGCAGCCATAGTCTCAACTATGTATGTTTGGGTTACAGTCATATTCAGAGGTATGGAAATGTCACAGGTGGATTAATTCTTCATTTTGACTTTGACTCTATGTACTACTGAGGATATCGGAAATATACCTGTCTGCACTAATAGTCCTCTTGGTAAACCTTTCTCAGGAGAATCAGTCAAGATGACCTGGCTGTTCACTTTCTCTTCACAACTTGCAGTGTCTTCTATAAGACATTCTACTTCTGCAGGTATCACTACAGGCTTCCACTCAGTCTTCAATTTCTTCCCTGCTGGTCCATCCCAGAGTTGGTGAGCTTCTCTAGCCTTCTTCTGGTAGGCATCCTGCACACAAAGATAGTCTTCTCCTCCCTTCCCATGGCATAGCCTGGCAAGTTGTCCAAACATATAGTGCCAATGAGAATAGGCCCCTGGTTGTGCTTCTGTGGATCCAGGAAGACCAAGGCTTATGTGTCCACTTTATGCCTGATTGATTCAAGTCACATAATTGGGAAATCTAGGTGAACAGTGATGTACCCGGAGTAAGGGTACTTATAGTTGCTTAGCCCCCATACTGCTAATCTTTGCAGTAAGTGGAAGGGTAAGTGTCTCAGTAATTTGTCATACAGGATCTGGAAGTGATAGTGACGTGAGATCCATTGTTTAAGAGGGCTTTACAGATGTGTCCATCTAACTTTGCTATAATTTCCATGGCGGGGCCTACCGGGCCCTCATTTTGCTGGACCTATGCTTCAGACAGGACCCAGTACACTTCTTTATTGAGTCTCTCCAATTTTTCCCAATTTTCATAAATTTATATGTCTTCTATGTTCTTGGGCTTAGGACATCTTCTAGCTTTATGCCCCACTTCTCCATGGTTTAAACAGATCACAGGATTTTGACTCACACTTTGACGTGGTCTCTGTCTCTCCTGACTTGGAGGTGTTGGGGTGGCTATCTCCCTCCCCCATGACACTCATAGATAAAGGGTCTTTGTGCTATCTTCAGAGCAGCCACTTGCTCCTTCAAGTACATAATTTGCTTTTGTGTATCCTTTTATGAGGTGGTCACTGTTTCTTCTTGACTTCGGGATACAGGAACCAAGAAGGCCTACTTTGCTGCTTCCCTAGTTTCTCCTCTCTTATTTCCTTAAATAGGCCCAGGAAAGACCTCTCTGTCCAACCCCCTCTTTCAAGAAGAGGTTGAGGAGTAACAAGACACAATAGAAGATCCCCTCAATACCTGGGCATATCATGCCTGGTTCACTTTGCCCAGCCAGATACCTTTCTTCAGAATCCACTCTCACTAATAACTTCTCCAGTCTCAGCAGGAACTTATATATTTTCTCTCCCTGATGTTGTTTAAGATTCCTGAACACTAGAACACTACTTTCAGGACTTCACTACAGGTCTTGTGTTCTCTAGGACAACTAGGTAATCTTGTACGTGGCTTCAGCACTGCCAAATCTGAGGGCCCTTAAAACATCAGATGCAGAATCTGTTAGGCTTTCCTCTATCCTTTTTCTTCTTTTTCCATTAGAGCACTGCCACTCTTGCATCATGTGAGTGGCTTGGCCCATCCAACTTTCAAAATCCTCTTTACCAGAAGGAGTGGGTAATTGTCCTGAAAATGTCCTCAGTCTCTTATAGCATCTGCTATCAATGGCAGGGGAGCCACACATCTCTCCATAAGTTGTCTCACTAGCTGGAACCAATCATGGGTGCAGGGGGAACATCCCCTGTCATCGAATCTTTCAAATCCCTTAGGGTATTTCCTTTCTGTGCCCGGAAAGACTGTAACTCAGCACTAAAATTCATAGGTGTAGGGCCAGCAGGCACAACTCTCACTACATCCTGAATCACTATCCCCTTCAGATACTAGCTCCTCCTTTGGTATTCTAGCGACATCCGGTACTTCAGATCATCTGTCGGGGCACTAAGGCCCCTTGTTCTGGTGCTGGTCAGTCTGCCTTTCACTGTGGCTCTTCCCCAGACCTCCCCAATGTGGAGAACACTGACCATCTGTTGTTTCACAGAGGATCCCTGTTACTATAATGGATTTGCCTAGCTGCAAGCCTTCTGCTTTGCTCCAGTTAGAAAGCAAAGTGATCCCCATTTTGTATGTTAGGGCCTGCTCCACTACACTGGACTCACTGCTCACAGGCTGAGCAATAACGTCTGTACTGACTCCTTGTAAATTAAAATGCCAGTAGTGCCTCTATCTGCAGCCCCTCTCCTGTGGTGTGGCTCAAATCTCCTCCCTAGTGCTTGCTAGTTGGAGTGGCTTCTTCCCTCTTCTTGCATGGATTGGGTCCTAGATTCTTTTTTTTGACATTGACTGCCTCCTCATTGTGCCTGGGGCACAAAGGGTGCTGTCCCTTGGGAAAATGAATAATGCTACTACTGCTTGCAAGGAGTATAAAACCCAGTTTACAAGAAACAATGAATTACATCAACACAGCCCCATCAAAGGAATGATACACCCAAACGTAATGATATAACGAAGAGGGACTTTATTGTAAGCGGAAAAATTGGGTCTGGGTAAGGAAAGGGTTAGGGCTAACTAAGAAGTAGTAAAACATAAACAAATCAACCTATTTTCCACTAGCCAACACTCACAAGTCTTCCCAACCCCCATCTCCCTCCCTGGCACCTTCACACACAGATGGCAAGCAGAGGACAATCCAGAGATGAGTCCTGCAGTGCTGTAAACATTGGCCATCTTAAACAAACAAACAAACAAACAAACAAACAAACAAAAAGTGTCCCATTCAGTATCTGCACCTGGGTGGAGAAAAATCCTCTTCTGGCTCACTGGTCTAGAGTCCTGTGGAGGGCTCTCAGTAGCTGGTGCCAAGTCAGATAGCTGCCACTCTGGAAGCTGGTGCTTGCAGGGCTGGAACTCCCTGACCCCATTCATTAGATCCACAGCAGTTCAAAGACCACCTTTGTGGGGAGTGGGAGCTAATCAGAGACTGCCAGAACAGTTCTACTTCTCTCTCAGCTCCCAAATGCAAAGCTCAAAATGGAAACTAAAACAAGTCTCTTTGTCCGATTGTACCCTCCCACTAAGTGGCTGAACAGCCTTGGCTCATCACTGGCCTAGCAAACTGCTTGACCATATCACTCCACACAGAAGCCTCCCTATTGGCCTCAGCAGGAATTTCTAGTCCCTTCTGTCCCCTCCCCTGATCCCAAGCATGCTGGGAAATGGTGTCAGAAGTCTCTGGTAGCCATTACTGTTGTACTCCATAGGAAAGGAGCTCGTGAAGGCTCAGTCCAGAGTTCCAGGAGCTGGCAAACTCCAAATGGGGGTTACTCTGATGCACAAACAGTTACTGCACTACAGACAAAGGGATTAATAAATGTCTTCCAGAGTGCATATGTGTATGGGACAGGAATTCCATTCTGTTTTGAGTATCACTATTAAAAAAAATTACCATACCCTGCAGTCAGCGGCAAGATCAGTGCAGCTTATGTTACTGCATTCTTATGGAATCCTGTAGTTCTTTTTTCAGGACCAGGTTGTATAACCCTCAACTCAGGCTGGTGAACATTTATGTAAGTAGGGCCTCCTTGACTTAAGTAAGACTCCTTGTGTGAGTGATTGCTCAACAATGAAGGTGAGGTTTGCACAATCTAACTTTAAATTAGGGCAGGCAAACAGACTGTCTAAAATTGTATGTATTCCACAACTCCCACTCTCTCAACTGATTCACCTCCCCGAGGGCAAGTTTGTAGTGTTCTTCCTTCCCATGAATGTATATTTTGGAAGGATAAGGAACTATTTTGAGGTTCCATTTATACGACATGCTGTAAAATGTGGTCCAAGATGGATGAACGGGGGCTCTGTTTTTTAACAACAGTGACTTGGAGATTTGCACATCAGCCATCTCTCCTGTAGAGTCTGACAGATTTAGAGTGCCTGGAAATGTTTGCCAATAAAGATGTTATTATAACTCCAGCGCCTGCTCTGGAAAGTTTATGACGTAGTGTTATAAGCTGTTCATGTTGACTTCCCTGGTTGATGTATAGGATAGACAATATGCCAGGTGCATCTTTGAGTAAAAGTAAAGCTACTGTGCCACTGTGCCACTATCCAGTGTCAAGGATTTCACATGCTGTTTTTAGTACCTAGACGTCATGTCAAAAAAGTGGAGCCATTATTGACCCACTCCCTGTGTGTCTTTGGCAAATGAATTAACATTTTTGTACTTCAATTTTCCCATCTGAAAAATGGGAATAACATCTACCTCACCAGGCATATTATCAGGGTCAAATTGTTAATGGGTGTAAAGACATCTGCAATTCTTAGTGGAAAGATAGTCTAAATCTGCAAATAATTGTTATTAATATACAATTTTATTGCTGAATCCTCTTTCTCATTTATCATGTCAAGATATGTGCCATTTAATGTATTTAGAAAACATGTTCCGGCTGCTAACAGAGCTACTCAGAGCAGCTCATAAATCTCCCTATACAAAGGCAGTTTCCTTGACCAGTATAGAATAGAAGCTAACTCCACTTTTCCTCCTGGAATTACTGGAATTAATGAAATCTTCATGTGTATTTATATATCTCAAATTTATCTGTTTTGTGGCCTTCATACTGCATACTAACTGTTTCTTTTGTTATTAGGGATTATGAAAGCTTTGCTCTCTTTTATATTGTCTTGTAGCAGGATGGTTAGACACCTTTAGTAAACAAGTAGGTGAACCTTTTCCACTGACTGTCCACAACCTTATTTCTCTGACAAGTGTAAAGACAATGGCTTGAGAACCAATCCTTTTCCTTTGAATACGTCATTGACATTAGCTGCACATTCCTTGGATAGCAGCAAAGTATTCAACTGTCTAGACGCAGCCAAATAAGAACACAGAGCTTACTTTGAGCAAATCACTAACATCTTGTGTCAGCCAACAGTGGGCAGAAAGGTTTTCTTATCCCTTTAGCTTTTGTGCATGAGAGTAAGTCCAGGCTCTAAGGAAACTAAATTAGTGCAACATTTTCTGTGCCTCCATTTCCATTCTAGGAAGAAAAGAGAAAAAATAGGGAGAGACAATAAAGAAAAGTGGAACATGGCCAAAGAAGTCACTGTTACTTCTCTAATGTTGGTGTGGTCATTGCTGAATAGGTATAACATAATATCCGATGGATATACCACAGAGGGTTCACCGGGGGAAGGAGATCAAAGGAGAGACCTTATCCTGAGGTAAGTGGATACCGGGAGGAAGCAAGAGCAGGAGAGCGCAAGAGGGGAGGACTTCTGCCTCATACTGGGAAAGCAGGACGATCAGCAAGTTATCTTAAGTGCCTATACACAAATGCAAGAAGCCTGGGAAACAAGCAAGGAGAACTGGAAGTCCTGGCACAGTCAAGGAAATATGATGTGATTGGAATAACAGAGATTTGGTGGGATAACTCACATGACTGGAGTACTGTCATGGATGGATATAAACTGTTCAGGAAGGACAGGCAGGGCAGAAAAGGTGGGGAAGTTGCACTGTATGTAAGAGAGCAGTATGACTGCTCAGAGCTCTGGTATGAAATTGCAGAAAAACCTGAGAGTCTCTGGATTAAGTTTAGAAGTGCAAGCAACAAGGGTGATGTCATGGTGGGAATCTGCTATAGACCACAAGGCCAGGGGAATGAGGTGGACGAGGCTTTCTTCTGGCAACTAACAGAAGTTACTAGATCACAGGCCCTGGTTCTCATGGGAGACTTCAATCACCCTGATATCTGCTGGGAGAGCAATACAGTGGTGCACAGACAATCCAGGAAGTTTTTGGAAAGTGTACGGGACAATTTCCTGGTGCAAGTTCCAGAGAAACCATCTAGGGGCAGAGCTCTTCTTGACCTGCTGCTCACAAACAGGAAAGAATTAGTAGGGGAAGCAAAAGTGGATGGAAACCTGTGAGGCAGTGACCATGAGATGATCGAGTTCAAGATCCTGAAACAAGGAAGAAAGGAGAGCAGCAGAAATACAGACCCTGGATTTCAGAAAAGCGGACTTTGACTCCCTGAGGGAACTGATGGGCAGGATCCCCTGGGAGAATAACATGAGTGGGAAAGGAGTCCAGGAGAGCTGGCTGTATTTTAAAGAATCCTTATTGATGTTGCAGGAACAAACCATCCCAATGTGTAGAAAGAATAGTAAGAATATGGCAGGCGACCAGCTTGGCTTAACAGTGAAATCCTTGCTGATCTTAAACACACAAAAGAAGCTTACACGAAGTGGAAGATTGGACAAATGACCAGGGAGGAGTATAAAAATATTACTCAGGCATGTAGGAGTGAAATCAGGAAGGCCAAATCACACTTGGAGTTGCAGCTAGCAAGAGATGTTAAGAGTAACAAGAAGGGTTTCTTCAGGTATGTTAGCAACAAGAAGGTCAAGAAAAGTGTGGGGCCCTTACTGAATGAGGGAGGCAACCTAGTGACAGAGGATGTGGAAAAAGCTAATGTACTCAATGCTTTTTTTGCCTCTGTCTTCACGAACAAAGTCAGCTCCCAGACTACTGCACTGGGCAGCACAGCATGGGGAGGAGGTGACCATCCCTCTGTGGAGAAAGAAGTGGTTCAGGACTATTTTGAAAAGCTGGACGAGCATAAGTCCATGGGGCCAGATGCGCTGCATCTGAGGGTGCTAAAGAGTTGGCGGATGTGATTGCAGAGCCATTGACCATTATCTTTGAAAACTCATGGCAATTGGGGGAGGTCCCCAATGACTGGGAAAAGGCTAATGTAGTGCCCATCTTTAAAAAAGGGAAGAAGGAGGATCCGGGGAACTATAGGCCAGTCAGCCTCACCTCAGTCCCTGGAAAAATCATGGAGCAGGTCCTCAAGGAATCAATTTTGAAGCACTTTGAGGAGAGGAAAGCAATCAGGAAGAGTCAGCATGTATTCACCAAGGGCAAGTCATGCCTGACTAACCTAATTGCCTTCTATAATGAGATAACTGGCTCTGTGGATGAGGGGAAAGCAGTGGATGTGTTATTCCTTGACTTTAGCAAAGCTTTTGATATGGTCTCCCACAGTCTTCTTGCTGGCAAGTTAAAGAACTATGGGCTGGATGAATGGACTATAAGGTGGATAGAAAGCTGGCTAGATCGTTGGGCTCACAGGTAAATGACTCCATGTCTAGTTGGCAACTGGTATCAAGCGGAGTGCCCCAAGGGTCAGTCCTGGGGCCAGTTTTGTTCAATATCTTCATTAATGATCTGGAGAATGGTGTGGACTGCACCCTCAGCAAGTTTGCAGATGACACTAAACTGGGAGGAGTGGTAGATACGCTGGAGGGTAGGGATAGGATACAGATGGACCTAGAAAAAATAGAGGATTGGGCCAAAAGAAATCTGATGAGGTTCAACAAGGACAAGTACAGAGTTCTGCACTTAGGACGGAAGGATCCCATGCACTGCTACAGACTAGGGACCGAATAGCTAGGCAGTTGTTCTGCAGAAAAGGACCTAGGGGTTACAGCGGACGAGAAGCTGGATATGAGTCGACAGTGTGCCCTTGTTGCCAAGAAGGCTAACAGCATTTTGGGCTGTATAGGTAGGGGCATTGCCAGCAGATCGAGGGATGTTATCATTCCCCTCTATTCAACATTGGTGAGACTTCATCTGGAGTACTGTGTCCAGTTTTGGGCCCCACACTACAAGAAGGATGTGGAAAAATTGGAAAGAGTCCAGCGGAAGGCAACAAAAATGATTAGGGGGCTGGAGCACATGACTTATGAGGAGAGGCTGAGGGAACTGGGATTGTTTAGTCTGCAGAAGAGAAGAATGAGGGGGGATTTGATAGCTGCTTTCAACTACCTGAAAGGGGGTTCCAAAGAGGATGGGTCTAGACTGTTGTCAGTGGTACCAGATGACAATACAAGGAGTAATGGTCTCAACTTGCAGTGGGGGAGGTTTAGGTTGGATATTAGGAAAAACTTTTTCTAGGAGGGTGGTGAAGCACTGGAATGGGTTACCTATGGAGGTGGTGGAATCTCCTTCCTTAGAGGTTTTTAAGGTCAGGCTTGACAAAGCCCTGGCTGAGATGATTTAGTTGGGGATTGGTCCTGCTTTGAGCAGGGGGTTGGACTAGATGACCTCCTGAGGTCCCTTCCAACCCTGATATTTTATGATTTTATGATACCTGGTTAACCACTCTGCTTTTGGAATGCTTCAAGGTCACTAAAATTTCAGTCTAACTCTGTTTGGAATATTACACTGTAGAGCCTGAACAACTAGTGTTGATTATTTAATTTTTATTTCTTCTTGTGATGAAAGGATTGTTTATTGCTGTGATTAGTTTAAAGCAAATAAATAAAAAAAATTGCTATAACTTTGTCCTTGTGAAACATCACTCCATAATACCAACTCCTCAATATTAAAGTCCCCCAAACACAGATCTACACACCTTCCCCATAACAAAAATTATGGAAAATATGTAAATCTCAATATGGTTGGCCACGATTTAATGCTGAGAGGGCCTCCTTTCAATTTCTCTAGAGATTGTCAAGTCTAAGTGTAAATTACATGAAAACACTAAGCCTAGTTTCCTGCGATGCTATTTGGGTTTCACTTATTCACCGGTAGAGCTTAGTGACAATTTTTTGGACAAATAGTTTATTTGATGAAAAATGCCATTTCAGTTAACCTGAGACTACTTGTGAATTTGAAATGAATAGCTTTAGATATTCACAAATCAGCCAGAGGAGGCAGTGGTGATGCCACCAACCCCCCTTCCAACCTTTAGCACTGAAGATAGGGCATTCAACTGGGGGTGTGAGACTTTGTCACACTCCATACTATGAATGGCAACTGGGGAAGCTAGGTATTTTTTCTTTAATGGCCTTTTTTTCACCTAGAAAAAGCCTTGAAGTTAACATTAACCGTCCTCTTTTAGAATGATATAAAATACAAACTGCACCAACCTCAGTTGCTGTAAACTCCACTCTCTCATATAAGGCTACTGCAGAGGACCATCATTACCAAGTACTTTGCACTCCATGGTAATGACCTTAATAAAAGTAGAGCAGATTCCAATTGCTTGGCTACCCAGGATGATGTTGTAAAGCAGATGCTGGATGCCATATGAATTGTTCATTTGGCACAAATGGAGCATGTAATGCTTCAGCTCATAAGAAGGCTTTAACTGATGAAGTCGTGCAAGAAAATGACAGAACCAGACAAGAAATTCTTTACATGGAAATCAGTCAAAGGAGCTGGGGCAGTAGCCAGCCGAACTAATATGCTCTTTCTATTTCACTGGTTGCTCCTTTTCATTCCCAGCTTCCACTTTCTGTTACATTGGCAACACGTTAGCTTCTGCATTACCACAGGCCCAGATTTTTAAAGGTATTTAGGCCTTGCCCCACTCAGCATTTCAATGCCTAACTGACTTAGGTGCCTAAATCTCATTTTTAAAAACAACGTAGGTACCTATGACCAGATTTTTTAAAATATTTCCAAGTTAGGTCATTAAATACTTTTACAAATATGGTCCTTAGGAGTCTTAGCTTCATTGAAAGTCTATGGGATTTAGGCTCCTAAGTGACTTTTGAAAATGAGACTGAGGGTCCTAAGTCAAGTAGTCATTGTAATACTGTATCAGGCAATACCTACATACCTTTAAAAATTGGGGCCATAGGCTTTTTAATTAACATGCATATCTTTTGAATCAACAGCAAGACAGCAAAAGAAGTCCAACATATTCCTCTTTCCAGCCATAATACTTCTCATCTACCTTTTGCTTAAGCTATTTTTGTTACCGAGAAGCGCTACTTCTTATGGCTGGGTGTGATGGGTTGGATCACAGAACCCCCCTTGGGAGCTGCCACCCGATGTGCAAAGACTACCCCTGCTTCTGTTTTCCCTGCCAGCTCAGGACTAGTCTCCAGCACCCTGTCTTGCTGAGCCAGACACTCCCGTCTGCTCCAACACAGACCCAGGGTCTGAATAACTTGCCCCAAAGCTGCAAGTTTACCTGAAAACAGCTCACAGAAGTGTGCTTGTCTTTAGCACTCAGATGCCCAACTCCCAATGGGGTCTAAACCCAGATAAATCCGTTTTACCCTGCATAAAGCTTATGCAGGGCAAACTCATAAATTGTTCGCCCTCTATAACACTGATAGAGAGATATGCACAGTTGTTTGCTCCCCCAGGTATTAATACATACTCTGAGTTAATTACTAAGTAGAAAGTGATTTTATTAAATACAGAAAGTAGGATTTAAGTGGTTCCAAGTAGTAACAGACAGAACAAAGTCACCAAGCAAAATAAAATAAAATGCGCAAATCTATGCCTAATCAAACTGAATACAGATAATCTCACCCTCAGAGATGCTTCAGTAAGTTTTTTCTCAGACTGGACACCTTCCAGGCCTGGGCACAATTCTTTCCCCTGATACAGCTCTTGTTCCAGCTTAGGTGATAGGTAGGGGATTCTTCATGATGGCTCCTCTCCCCTTTGTTCTCTTCCACCCTTTGATATATCTTTTGCATAAGGCGGGAACCCTTTGTCCCTCTGGGTTTCCACCCCCTCTCCCCCCGCACTGGAAAAGCACCAGGTTAAAGATGGATTCCAGTTCAGGTGACATGATCACATGTCACTGCAAGACTTCATTGCCCACTTGCCCGCACACACATATACAGGAAGACTAACAAGTAAACACAGCCATCTGCAGACAATGGTCCTTGTTAATGGGAGTCATCAAGATTCCAAACCATCATTACTGGCCCCTACTTTACATAATTACAATAGGCCCTCAGAGTTATGTTTTATATTTCTAGTTTTAGATACAAGAGTGGTACATTTCTACAGATAGGATGATCACACTCAGTAGATTATGAGCTTTGTAATGATACCTTACAAGAGACCTTTTGCACGAAGCATATCCCAGTTGCATTATAATCACTTATCAAATCTTTATAAAACTATCCCAGTTACATTATATTCACTTATTATCATGTTTTTATAAAACCATATAGACTGCACAATGTCACACTGGGTATTACCACTGAAAATATATCTCATTGCATAGGATATGAGCTATCCAAAGAGGTGCCACAATGAAACTTTCATATATAAAGAAAAAAAGACAAACTCAGTTGAACTGTAAATCTCTCTCAAATGGGGCATTGTCAACTTAGCTTAGGCCTCTAAAACACAGAAACAGCTTTCCATGATTATTTTCTAGTTCTGGGAAAATAGATGGAGCCAGATTGCAATGATTTACTCATGTTGAATAGTATTTTACTCCGCAGATAGCCCCAATGAAATCCATGAGACTAATAGTGGGAGATGGTTCTACTCAGGCTGAGTATTTACAATTTGGCCTTTTATTTTTTGGCTTTAAACATTTAATCTGTAGTGAGAACCTATCATCTCTGTCCTGTGCCACCAGTGCACTGGAACTGGAAAATGGGACCACTTAAAAATGAATTGAACAAAAATGAAACAGAACAGTCTATTAGTCAGCTCCTTGAGTATTCTAGGATGCATTTCATCAGGCCCTGGTCACTTAAAGACATCTAATTTGTCCAAGTAATTTTTAACTTGTTCTTTCCCTGTTTTACCCTCGTTTGATCCTGCCTCATTTTCACTAACATTCACTACGTTAGACATCCAATCACCATCAACCTTCTTGATGAAAACTGAAAAAAAGAAGTCATTAAGCACCCCTGCCATTTCCACATTTTCTGTTATTATTTCTCATCTCTGATTTACACTTCGATGAAGATCACGCTACTTTTTATAGGGAATTTTGTTGTTGCACGGATGATTATTTATTATTTTATAACAGTAGCGCTTAATGATCTCAACTGAGATTGAGGCCCCATTATATTAAATACTGTACAAACACCTTCTGTAATTGTGCACTTTGCTTTCATTCCCGTGTTCTTCTATTTCACTCTTGCAGCTGTCCAGAATCTAGGAAGCAAGAGAAAATGGGTAATAAAGGTACTCCTATTCACCATTGGCAGAAGAAGGCTGCATCTGTGGTTGCTGCTAGTGAGTCAGCATCCATAGATACGGCCTTCTTCTGCCAATGGTGAATAGGAGTACCTTTATTACTCATTTTCTCTTGCTCCCTACTTTATTGTTTTGTAACTTGTGTTTGTTTCTTTGTTTCACAGAAGATGCCAAAGAAACACACTGTATTTGCATTGTTTTGTTTTGTTTTACTCTTGGATGGGTTTTACTGGTACCGTTATCAAAGTTTTATTGTGCTATTTCTGCATCCTGTGCTTTTTTCAGAAGGTTTCTGTGGAAAAGCCAAGAGCAATGTGACTTATTGTTGGGACTGGTGAGGGGATCTGACAATAAGAAAGTGTTTGCTGATGTTATGTTTAATAGGAAGTGGCTTTAAAACAAACGAAAGGAAGCACTTCTTCACACAACGTCAACCTGTGGAACTCATTGCCAGGGGATGTTGTGAAGGCCAAGAGTATAATTGGGTTAAAAAAAGAATTAGAAAAGTTCATGGAGGTCCTTAGCCAAGATGGTCAGGGATGCAACCCCATACTCTGGGTGTCCCTAAATCTCTGACTGCCAGAAGTTGGGACTAGATGAAATTTCCCTGTTCTATTCAGTCCCTCTGAAGCATCTGGCACCGGCCACTGTCACAAAATGGAATAGTGGGCTAGAAGTGCCATTGGTCTGATCCAGTATGGCCGTTCTTATGTTCTTATATTGTGTCTGACTCGCTACTTGCCCTGCTTTTCTCAGAGGATTCCTCCTTTTCAGCTCACACCATTTATTTCTCAGCTAAGCGGCTGCATAATGAGCAGCTGCCTTTTTTCTTATCTTTTCTTCCTAATTTTCCCCACATCTGGTTGTGATCTCTGAGGAGCAGTAGCAGAGTGTTAAGGACCATTGTGGTCAGGTGCTCCGCCATGGTTGCCAGACAAATGGTGAGTCTTCTCGACCTCACCTTGCACTCTGTACTGGGTCCCCTTCTGCTACCTTCTTTGCCACATTCCTCACTGCCTGGTGTGTATTTGAAAATCCTCTTGCCATCCCCAGTTCCACAGTGCAGCATCAACTGTGCGGCCTTAGCTGCATTAGCATTTGCACCCATCTGCTTTGCCTGCAGGTACATTATCATATTGGTTTCAGAGTAGCAGCCGTGTTAGTCTGTATCCACAAAAAGAAGAACAGGAGTTCTTCTTTTTATCTACTCCTGTTCTTCTTTTTATCATATTGGTGCAGTTCCTAATTTTAAAATAATGTGCATTTTAAAAAACAACATATGGGGTCATATGCAGATTCAGATTCTGGCTTCAGTGCACATGACTTGCACCTATGATTTTTCACTTTTGAAAATTTAGCCCTAATTTTTCAAGGATGTATACTATGTATATCTGAGGACATCTTATAGTAGGCCCCACATTTATATTCTAAAACTCAAGGCACTGAGAATGCCGTATGGTTACTTTCTTCATATGAAATGGTCACAGACCTGTTTTGTTACAAATCAAACCATTATAATGGGTTTAATTAAGATTTAGTAAGCATCGGGGACTATTTTATATAAAGATCCAAGGCAATAAAATGTCTGAAGTAACAGTTGTTACATTTTCATAAAGTGTTCTTTGGTACCATTTGTAACAAACATTGAATAGCTGTTTGAGTTGCTGGCATGTTGAACACTTGCTCTTTTGTTGCTTTTTATGATCCTTAATTTCCTTACTGACAAGCTATGGGTCCCTAGTGTATTTAACACAAGTTAGCTGCAACCTTTCGAAACACTATTCCATCTGTTCTTTGAGACACTAAGATCTGAAAGGGGCTGACAGCTTACTAAGATTGCCGGAAGGAACAAACTCCACAACAAATTCAGCTGCATAAATGTGAGACAAGACCTGTGTCCCTCTCTGTAGATAAAATCACTCAGAGCAGCTGATTCAACCACCAGCTGTTTGAGCATCTGGCAAAAAACAAACAAAAATCCTCCACCTAATTTGACTTTGTTGTTTTTGTTTTGTTAATTTACACCAAGGGTTCTCAATTTTTTTCCAAGGGTGAACCTCTTATTAGAAGCACAATCCAGCTTCCCGTGGAAGCCATCGGGCATTTTGCCATCAGCTTCAAGGAAAACACGATCAGATCCATAGAGAGTTTGTCCTCTGCTGCCCTTTCCACATTTATTATGAGCTGGACCACTTCCACTCCCATTTGCAATCCTGTGAACTAGGGCTGGCCAAATTTACTGACCCTCTGAGACAATCTTCAGAAGTTCGAGAGCTAGGGCTGAAACCATGTCCATTTGGAATATGTGGTTTCATTGAAATTGAAATGCTTCATGACTTTGCTAGAATTTTGTTTTGGAAGACGGAAAAAAAAATGTTCAGATGATACTGAAACATTCCATTTCAACATTTTTGGAATGAATCATTTTGATTTTTCATTTTGAAATGACTTCTTGTTTTGAATTTTTTTTCCATTTTGTAATATATGTTATAATACAATGAAAAATAAAAAAAATCAATATTGGAACAAAATGTTTCAGTTTTGTTGTAATGAAACATTTTGTTCAATTGAAAACAATTTAAAAAAACCTCCTTTACAGAGAATTTTTCAGTTTTTGCTTCAATTCTAAAGAAAGCCACATTTTGAAATTTTGAAATCTTTGTGAAGTGGAACTTCTGTTCTCCACACAGCTCTGAAAATAAGTAACATTCAGATTTACATAACATCCAAACCAGATAACACATTTCAGTGAAAAATCTTGAAAGGAATATTTGGGAGCATTCTGTTCTTCACTTGTTCCAAAATGATTATTAGGACATTACAAAACACATATAGATTCTTGCTGGTAGGGTTCCTCAAATATCCAGTCCAACATTTTTGTGAAAAGTTCATTGCCAATTTCTTATTCTGAATATAGAAAAAAAACTAGTGATCTGAAACTTTTCCAACTTAAGACAATCATATTCTTGATGATCATTTTTCTGCATTCCAACTCTTTGTGCTCTTGAAAATACTTTACCAGCAATACTATTATCAAACAGAAAAATGCAAAATCATATATAAGATCTGGCGTTAAAAACATTGGAATATTGCATTTTAAATACAAAAATATGACTTCTGAGTCCATTTCAAGTGTTATTAAAATCTGCTGTATGTATAGGTAATTGTATCTTATTTTAAGATTTATTCCAAGACATTTTATGTGACTGATTCAAAATAGGCTTATGTGCATTCTGCAACAAACCGGTTATTTCCCAATTCTATCTGAAGTTACAAAATCAGGCTACATTTCAGCACATTAAAAGTGTTTTGGCATTTCTAATGGGCTAAACTTTAAAGAAAACAGTGAAGTATTATCTCTTCCATGACACATTTGTAGTCACTCCCAAGTAATTCCAGCTTTCAAAATGGCAGAATTTCCAGCCACAGAAAGCCAATTTCTCTTCTGCTCTTATTCTCATCTAACAATTAGTTAGAATGAAACCCTGTAGTATGAGCTGCTTTAAGCAATGACATTGAATCTTTTACATTAAATGTTATTAGTCTATACCAGACAAGCCAAAATTTATACAACATCTCTGATAAATCAGCAAGAAATTAGGACTTTTACAGACTTATCCTATTATAGCATTTCATATCAATTCCAATTTGATTTTTTATTAACTTAGTGGGAGGATCAAATATTTTTGTATAAAATATTTAGACCATGAAATCTAAAGGTTCTTTTTTCCCAAATATGTATTTTCACATAATGTCCTGTCTGCTCCATAAATGTAATCGAGTAATAAACAATTTTCTGAGCTACTAAATAATGTAATGTCATGGAGTACATTTTTTTAAATACTCCAACTATATGTCTATACTAAACTCTTGCACACACTATTGAGATCATACACTGCATTCTGAAAATGTTATGTACCATTAGAGAGATTTTTCTAAAGCTATAGTAACAATAAATTACAAACAGACTGTAGAGTCACAGTGTTACATATTAATCCCATTACTGAAATACATTGATAAAACTCGGGAATATCAGTTCCTTTAACCCCTTCAAGAGATGGGATAAAGCAGACACATTTGAACAGACTGTGTCCAAATATTCATTATGGGCCTGATCCAAAGCTCATCGAAGCCAGTGGAAGAGGGTTGAAGCCAGTGGAAAGACTCCCATTGACTTCAATGAAGTTTGGCTAAAGCCCCTTGGAAGGAAGTTCTCCAGATCTGTCAGGGGAAAATGCCACATCATCAAATCAAACCTGAGCTGCAGGGCTACACGTACAAAGATGCCTAATTCTGTCACAAAATATCCTCCAGATTTTTGCAGAATATTTCTGACAGGATATGGTTCTCCAAATAGGAAACAGAAAAGGGAATGGAAAGTTTAGAACAAAACAATCCTCCATTTTATGTCTTCAGAGAGAGAGAGAGAGAGAATCGGACTGAAATTTTTGCTAGGGTATGTGAGTAAATGTGACATCAGGGGTTCGTGGTGGTTAAAATAGTAACAGCCAAATTTCTCTCAACCATAAGAGAAACCACTAGAGGCCCTGAAGCAGAGTGAAAGGAAGGGCAAGCTGTCTAGTATGTGTGCTTGACGTATGTGAATGTCCAGAATATTGTCTGTGTCTAAATCTCCACAACCGCAACATTTAATATACTGCACAAACTGTCCTCAGACCAGAGTCACTGCATGCATCCCCTCAGCTCCTTAGCAATTTTTCCAGTGTTTTCACTTCTTTATTTTGGACGGAGTAGCTGTTTGCATCAGCATGCATGCATGCACATATAAAGAACATCATTATGGACAGCCATTTCAAAAGGGACTACAGACCTTAACCTCACTGTCTATATTGTGACAGGTGCCATGTAATGAGATGGACAGGGGAATTGCAGCTCACTTTCTCTCAGACTCAGTTGAAATCTAAATCTGAAAATAACTACAAATTATTGGCTAAATTCTTTCCTGATGTCAATTAGGAAAGTTCCATTAAAGTTCATGGAGCTGAGCCAGTTGATACGGAGGATAATTTGGCCCTGTGAGTCTTGCTTAAATAAACCATCGACACCTTTGTTTCCAGTAATGATCCCTGGTGTTTGCATTGACAGCTTTCTTGTGGAGAAACATGTTGACTTCTCTGAAGCCATCATGCACTGGCAAGCAGAGGGTGCTACATGAATTAAAGAATAGAAAATGTTAGTAACCAATTATGAACAATCATCAGATGTGCCCAGATCTCAGATTTTTTTTCTTCTGTCAGGAATAGGATTACAGTATATTTAAATTAAAAGTCTACTTACATAGTCAGTAGTGTAGTATGCTGAAGGGTGCATTAAAGTGAAGCTGCGGGTTCATGTCCTGAAAGTCAATCATGATGGCACCAGAAGTACTGTTCAGAAAATAAACATCAATGTCACAGCCAAATAGTAATAGTTTACTTTGGTAGCTTTCTCACTTCATTTTCTCTCCGTAGTTAAGCTGGAAGCTAGTTTTCCATTACAAGTCTGACTTTTTTTACCCCACCCTAGCCTTTTCCGAGACTAACTCAATATGCCTGAAATTTCATAAGCGTGATCTTATGCCAAAGTAGAATTTTAATGGAAAGTTTGAGGCAAATTCAGCAAGATGTTTGGGAGAAATAAAGGTTCAAAAAAGCAGTTTCATTTCTAGCTTTTCCTTGGCTCATCACAACTGCAAAATGACTTGGCTTGAAAAACTAGAAATTTGTCTTAATCTTTTGCAAGATTGGTAAGGTCTGTTTCCTTCAGCTACTTTATTATTAAGGGTTCATAAGGGTTCACATAGGGTTCCTAAATCAGTACATTTGTTGTTATGGGGCTTATGAGATCCACAACAGTAGAATGCAACTTTCCTAACAGCTGAAAACAGCCTTCTCTGACTTTGTGGAATTTCTCATAGCATGGCTACTGTATCATATATGCATATGGGGGTGTATATGCAGCTCAGAAAGTTTATATCCAGCTAGAGTAGACTTAAAGCCTAAACTCTGCAAAAGCCAAGAGGAAAAAAGATGGTTCTCTAGAGGCCTCCTGATTAGAGGAATCAGGGATTGGATGTGGAAAGAGAGGTAAAGACCAGCAGAAATATTTTCTGTAGAGCGAAAGTATAGTCTTGTGTTCAAGGTACTAGACTGGAACTCACGTGATCAGGGTTTCACTCCTGGCTCCGCCACAGCATACCTTTGTGACAGGGCTGGATTACCCAATAGGCAGACTAAGCATGTGCTTAGGGGACCAGCAAAAAAAAAGAGATTTTTTTTTTTTTTTAAATTGATATTTGATATGTCAAAAAAAAAAAAAAGCATTGAAGTAGTCATCATGGGAAAAATCAGAACTTTGTTAGACTTCCTTACACTTCACTACACATACTTCCCCCCATTTTTCTGTTCTCTTTTTACTACTTATCCCCACCTAAACCAGGGGGCATCCTAATAACATAGATGGAAATAATGCAAGGAAATCAGATCCATTTATGTTTTATTATTGATATATTCTTCTGAGTTATACGTACTTGATTAATTTTTTTCTTTCTTATATATATATTATATATACATAAAATAGTGTACATTGTGCAATTTGTTTTTTTTTTTTTTAAAGTTCAGATAACTGAAATAAGGGGCAGGATGAAACGTAATCAACTGAGTGGAGCACAGAAACTGACCCTTCTTCTATTGGTGAAACAAACACCATTCCAGAACATGTGGATGTGTCAGAGACTGAACCTGCTCATGCTGAAAATAATAGGAGAAAAGATCCTGGTATGTGGGTTGATTTCAATACCGATGATGTAGCTTACTGGATAGATCGTGGACCAAATGACTGTCAACACCACACTGGGCCATTTGAGAAATCACGTCGGACTTTTACCAATGGCAAACAAACAAGATATTGTCCACAAAAAATATTTTTCGGCATGAAAGCGAATGATGAGAAATACACTTGAGAATGGCTACTGTATTCACCATCAACAGGGTCTGTGTACTGTTTTGTTTGCAAACTTTTTGCATATAAACCTTCAACATTCCGGTTTGCTGCAGATGGATTTAGTGACTGGCGGAATACTGTTTTACTTGAACAACATGAAAATAGCACTACTCACAGAGATTCAATGTTGACATATTTAAATCGAAGACAGGGATTTGGATTGACACAAAAATTGGAAGAACAAATTAAAGGGGAGTGTGAATACTGGTAACATGTCTTGCAGCGTGTTATAGCTGTTGTTCAAACATTAGCTGAACGTGGCCTGCCTTTTCGGGGACCAAATGACACATTTGGATCATTGAAAAATGGAAATTTCTTGGGATTGTTGGAGCTTGTGGCTCAGTTTGACCCATTTTTAGCAGGCCATATCTCAAAATATGGGAATGCTGGCAAAGGTAACCATCATACTTATCCAAAACAGTATGCGATGAACTCATTGGTCTAATGAGTGACAAAGTTCGTTCAGCTATTGTGGATGAAATAAGTACTGCTGGGTACTTCAGTTTTATCTGTCCACTCTACCCCTGATCACATATTGATCAATTGAGTATTGTACTAAGATATGTGTCTCCCACAGATGGAAAACCAGTTGAACGATTTATAACATTCCTCAATTTGAAAAGCCACACCAGTGAACAAATGGCAAATCAAGTACTGCATCATCTGTGCCAAGTTTGCAAAATAGATTTCTCGAAGTGCAGAGGTCAATCTTATGACAACACTGCCAACATGTCAGGGCGTTATCAAGGAATGCAGAAGAAGCTTTTAGAACAGAAAAAATATGCCATAATTATACCATGTGCTGCACGCTCTCTCAATCTTGTTGGCTGCAGTGCTGTTGATTGTTGTCCGGTGGCAGTAAGCTTTTTCTTAACAGTCCTGTTACTTTATCCGTATTTCTCTGCCTCAACACACCAATGGGCAGTTCTTAAAACATATTAGGGCAATGATCGTGTGTTGAAATCTCTTTCTAATACTTGCTGGGACGCACATGCAGTGGCAACAAGTGCAATTCTGGAGTCCTACTCAAAGATTGTGGATGCATTAGAAAGTATAGCTGAAGACCAATCACAAAAGAGAGAAACTATAGGAGAGGCAGAAAACAATGCAAACAAGATGCAAGACCTATAGTTTGTAATCGAGTTGACCATGTGGAATGAAATTTTACAACACTTTTACCACACAAGTCAAGCTCTCCAAGTAAAAGAATTGGATTTGAAAACATGTGCAGACTTCTGTCAATCATTAACAGACCACTTACACACTCTGAGGAATGATTTTGAAAGATATGAAGACATATCAAGAGATATCTTGCCTGATACTAACTACAAAGAAGCCCAGTCCCGCAAGCAAAGCAGGAAAAAACAAGCAAATGATAGCAGTGCAACAGAAACAGCATTGAATCCTAGAGACAAATTTCGCGTATCTACTTACTATGCTATAACTGATACACTTGAAGCTCATATGAAGAGGAGAGGTGAAGTGTACAAAGAAGTATGAAATAGATTTTCTTTTCTAAATGATATGGACTTATCTGATGAACAATATTCACAAGGTTCCCAAAAGCTAGTTGACTCGTACCCTGTTGACTTGAACATGAACCTCTGTGGAGAAGTACGGCAGTTCCACTGTTATATACGTGCAAAGTTTAATGAAACAGGAAAAATTAAATTCAGTCACATTGATCTTCATGACACAATATTGAAAGATGGAATACAATGAGTATTTCCAAATGTAGAGATCACACTATGTATTTTTCTAACATTGATGATTACTAACTGCTCCGCAGAATGCTCTTTTTCTCAGCTGAAAAGAATAAAAAACCCTCAGAGAACAACAATGTGTCAGGACAGACTTGATTCACTTTCGCTATTGTGTATGGAAGCAGACATGCTTTGTTGAGTCAGCTTTGATTAACTTATCCAAAATTTTGCAATCAGAAAATCTAGAAAGAAGGTACAGTATTCTAATTTCAGCATACATGTAAGTTTTGTATCATTTCAAAAAATAAAATTTTATTTTACGGTATAATATTTTTTTTATTTTGAATTACATGCGGGGGAGGGCACCATAATCTTTTCAGTGTTTAGGGCCTCCAAAGGTCTTAATCTGGCCCTGCTTTGTGACCTGGGACAAATCAATTGATCTCTTTGCCCCATATTCCCATCTGTAGTATAGATATACTGTAATGCTTCCTTTCTCCAACTCTTTGTGTGTCTCATCTGTTTAAATTATAAACTCTTCAGGAGTCGTATCTAGTGCCTTTACAATACAGCTCCACAAACAGAAGGAGAGGAAAATACAATGAAAGGAGGACATCTGATCAGAATAAAACAATGTCTGTCTCAGGATTAGCAGTTGGGGTCCCTAGGAACTATGTACTGTAATACAAATAAATAATAATAAGAGAGAGAGAGAAACAGGTTTGGAAGAGAATGAAAGAGAAGCTACACAGAAAAGCATTGCAATATTTAGCCTATTTGGAGGCTCAAATTGAAATTTAGGCAAGGTTATCTCCTCCCTTCATCCTGAAGGTAGACAAATATTTCCTTTTTTGTGCAGCTTTTTCAGACAAGGCCTTAAAATAGTTTGGAAACTTCTGTGACTCTGCACCATGAATGTTCATGTTTCTCCTTTGGCTTATCTACGCTGGGAGACTCAGGAAAATTAATCTGAACTAACTAAAGGTGTGAATTTAAAGTGGATTAGTTAAACTGGATTAAACCCATATGTGGACACATTCAGAATTAAAGTGGTCTTAATTCAGTCTAGTTTATTTCAGTGAACCACCTCCTATCTCTCTTGGCTTTTGTGGAGGTTAGGTTTTTTAATCTGCTGTAGCTGGATATAAACGTTCCAAACTGTATATATGCCCCAGAAACACTGTATGATACAGTAGCTATGACCCGGGCCTTGAACTATACAACACAGCAGTCATGCTATGAGAAATTTTGCACTGCCTGCGAAGGCTGCGTTGTGCTGTTGGGAAGGTAGCATTCTGCTGTTGTGGATTTCATAAGCCCTGTAAAAGCGGATGTACTGATTTAGGAATTAAGATAAATGTACTGACATTCTGATTCAATGAATTAAGCTAAACCGAAGTCAGACCAGTTGAAGTCTGAATGCGTGTCCACACAGGGATTTAATATAGTTTAACTAATCCACTTTAAATTCATACCTTTAGTTATTTCGGAGAACTTTCCTGAGTTCCCTGTATAGACAAGCCCTTAGTGTGATGCTGTCACATTGACTGTCTCTGGAGACACTTGAGCTGGAGCACGCTTAGTATAATAGATAGGCAGCTCCTGGGAAATCATTGTCCATGCAGGCCCATTGACTTTCCTGCCTTGACAGCCTGTATTTCTAAATCGTCTACTGAGTTACAAAGCTTTCCTCTTTTCCTCAGGTATTTGGGGAGTAGGGAGGAGGTGGTGTTTGGTTTGGTGGGTGATTGAGAAGCTGAGTTATTTGGTGAGATGGGGAAGTATTTTGATGGTAGTGAAATGCTGGCAGTGTGAGGGCAATTTCCTTGATATATAAATGATTTTGTGATATTGTGGATTTTAAAGGTTGTAGGGGCACCCAGAGCATTTCTGATTGGTGCTTCTTTCTGTTGCTTGATTATAAAGCATAATACATTAAACTGACACAAAAGGGAAATCCTGTCTGTTCTGTGCTGACTTTAATTGCCAGAGAAGGTTGTGAAGGCCAAGACTATAACAGGGTTCAAAAAAGAACTAGATAAATTCATGGAAGATAGATCCATCAATGGCTATTAGCCAGGAAGGGCAGGGATAGTGTCCCTAGCCTCTCTTTGCCAGAAGTTGGGAATGGGCGACACGGAATGGATCACTTGATGATTACGTTCATTCCCTCTGCTGCCCCTGGCATTACCCACCGTAGGAGGACAGGATACTGGGCTAGATGGACCTTTGGTGTGACCCAGTATGACTGTTTTTATGTTCTTATGTTAATTGCCCTGATGCATTTTCTAAGAGCAGAGTTTTTGTCACTGGTACATGATATCATTGTACAACAGTTCTTCACACTCACTTACACTCTTGTTTTTTCTTTGAAAGAACTTATTTAAATAACCACTGAAACAATTTACCAGGGTCATGGTGGATTCTCCCTCGCTAGCAATTTTTAAATCAAGATTGGATGTTTTTCTAAAAGATATGCTCTAGGAATGATTCACTCTATGTTATACAGGAGGTTAGGTAAGTTGATCACAGTGGTCCCTTCTGGCCTTGGAATCTATGAATCCATGAAAGCAATATTAGGTGCGTCCTCATCTGCCCCAAGATCATACATGTGGAAAATTCTGCAAGGTTCCATCCACAAAATCTTCAGATAATTCATTGCTGCTAGAGGCTTGGGCCATTCCCATAAGGCCCTTTGCCTTATTGTCTCTACCGACCACTCAGGTTCCTGGGTAAAATGTCTCCTCTGCCTGGGCTTCATTAACTTTTTGGCAGATTCTCTAAAAAGGACATGATGGTGTGGGGGTGGGGAGAAAGACATACATCCATAACAATTCCACCTTCCCATCACAGGCACAGAAGGTGGGGCTGCAGAAACAGATCCAACCGATCCAACAATATAACCATACAGAATCTGAGGAAGTTTAGGAGACCTTGAAACCAAACTGTCAAAAAGGAATGAACCACATCCTCCAAAAATATCAGGTATGCAAAATATAAAGAACTGAATAATAAACCTGCAGGCAGAATTGTCTTTCAGAAGACAAACTTTGCTCCGAAGATAACTCGCCACTAATGAAAAATGACTGACTAGATAGACATTGTTTTATTGTGACCAGGCATCCTCCTCTCATTGAATTTTCTTCTACTTCTGTTTGTGGGGCTTTAATGTAAAGACCATGTGATCAAGAGAAAAGGTATTTTCAGAATGGCTATTTCTGTTTGTTTTATACTAACCATACTAACACAGCATATTGGCAGTTATTGGCCCATGTCCTCAACTGATGTAAATGAGTGTAGCTCCACTGAAGGCAGAATATGGTCTATTAGCTGGAAATATGTTAAGCTCAGTTGGTCTAACTGAACTCGGGCAGGCCGATATAAATATGTATTTCTGTGAATGAGCTTAACAAAATTACTTGTTCACTTTATAAAGGCTAGAAAGAAGTAAAAGTGGCAGCCAAATTTAAAAATAACAAAGAGAAAAAAATAACAGACTCAGTGGGAGAAAGTTGTGGATAGTCCCATCTGAAAATTTGCTCCAGTGTAGGTGTGATCCATCATCCAACACATCACTATAACATATAAAATGATAGCATGTTAATGCCTGTAGTGTAAGAATCTGAATAGAACAGACTAGAATAGAAAAGGAGGCATGTCAGGACACTTTTCATGGGCTAACCTAAATGATATCTTAAATAAATTCAAGTTTTCTTAGACTCAGGCATTTCTTCATCCTGCCAGTAATCATGAGGACCATGCTTCATCCAAGGGGAACTCTGCACAATCCACCTGCCTTATTTGATTGCTCTGTGTGCACATATGCCTGTTTTATTTTTATCAGCCAGGCAATCTTTCTTTTTCTTCTCATACATGAAAGCAAAGGTCTAGCAAAATCTGCCTGCAGTTTAATTATTTGGGTCAGATATTTGCCAGACATGAGCGAGGTTGTATTTTGGCTAGCATAATGTAATTTCAATCTGCGTCAAAAATTAAATCAAATCCAAGAGCAGACCGGTGGCTTAATGCAAGCATTTAACAACAAAAAAAGAGAGATGGCTGGAATTCTGCCTTCACTCTCAAGCCATTCTAAACGTCTGATGTCACAAGATACATTGACCTCAACATTCTATTTGAAATAGAACTGTAACAAAAATCATTATTTTTTAACTCAGAGTTCATTCCCCCCTCCACCCATTTTATCTCCAGGAGAACATTGAAGTGTCTGGCATGACTGCTTGTAAGGCATTCAGAGCTCTGCTTCTAATGTTCATCAGGAGAGCTGCAGACTATCTCAAGTCCCTATTTACATGTGTCCTGATTTATAATTGCATCAAGAGATTCCTTCTGCCAAAGCAGCTCCAAACGTCAAAACTGCTATTTCTTGCAGTGGACAAGGATATCTGAATTATTAACTCATTCCTAGCTGCCAAACAGCAGGTTAGCTGTTGGTACAATTACAGGAAGATTGCAAACAATCCAAGAACAAAAGTATTGTTGTGTGCAACCACTGGTAAGTCACTTATTCTTTGTCTCTCTGCCACATTATGGTTGTGGAACATTGTTGCACTGACATGTTTGTTTTTCTGGATCCAAAGTCAACTTGCAACTTCTACTGACCTTTTCATCTTTACTGTCCCTGATCTATTGTCTGAACTATGGAATGGACTCTACATGCTAGTATGGTATTATTTATCCAAATGCTTTACAGGATAAATAGCATGAAAGGTTGATTGAAGAAAGCATATGTTTAAGCAGATATATGTATCTTCAGTGAGAAAGCCAGAAGACAAATGTACAAAACACTGGTGCCTCCTGGTCTGAAGGTACCTGAGGTAGAGTCTGTTCTTTGTTAGAAAAAGATATAATTCAGTAGCAATAAAATAGTAAAATAAAATTAGTTGAATAATGTTGGAACTTCTTTATTTTATAGTTGTATTTACAATACTAGGAATATAGGATTCCATTGAACACAAAAGGCCTGGTATTTTGGAAAGATTCACTTTGATTTGAACGGGATGTGCATCAGGCACTAAATCCATACATAGGTAAAATCCTCATGGTCTTCAGTGAGAATTTTTCCTAAACGCAATACAGATTGTACAGGCCTAGGAGAGAGGCTACTATAATAGCAATTGATAGGAAATATACACATGTAAGCAGGGCTGCCCGGGGGTGGGGGCAAGTGGGGCAATTTGCTCCAGGCCCCGGGCCCCCACAAGAATATAGTATTCTATAGTATTGCAACTTTTTTTTATGGAAGGGGCCCCCGAAATTATTTTGCCCCAGGCCCCCTGAATCCTCTGGGTGGCCTGCATGTAAGGAGTTTTATGACCTTATGATAATTATGAGCATAATTTGGTGTCACCATCAAAACATATTCTCAAATGATATCCGTGTAATAAATTGTAGAGCCATTTAATACATGAATTTGTCATGCTTCCTTGATCTCTTCAGCTCTCCTCTGCCCACTAATCAATCTTCCCTGTGTTGACCTATGACCAGGCTTTTATAAAGCCTGTAGCTCACTTATCAACTAGACACCCATAATCCTCTATACTCATGCTAAAATGGGGAAAATATAAGCTTGCCAAACTAGTTAAGATATAATAACCTTTAACCTACTTCCTTATTTTTTTCTGCTTTAGTAAGCAATGTATAAACTGCAACAAACAGAAATATACACAAATAATGTCCTAACAATAAGGCCAAGTAAGCACCAGATGAAGACTGAAATTTATGAAATATGATTAAAAGTCTGGAAATGTAATAAAATTAGACATAGCTGAATAAGAAAAGAGGAACCACTGGGAACCCAAACTGCAGACACTCGAAGACACTAGGGGTCTAAAGAGGCAGTAAAACAGGTGTTCAGAACCAAGCAGGCTGAGATCAACTGAGATTGGGACTGCAGGGACTGGTTCTAACAGACTTTTCTTAATGCATATCTCTTTCTGCTATGTGCTGTCTCCTTGACTAAGCAGTTAATAAAACCTGATGATCCTGAGCGCTCTTTAATTATTAAGTAAATTTCAACCTGTAACATTGATTATTGAGGTTTTATTTATTATTGATTACACCTGGAATTTATTCTAAAATTCCAAGCACCTGAGCAGCTTCAACTTTGTTTTAAATTAACCAAGCACAAAAATCTTTTATCCACCTCACCTTAAAATTCACACCTACCTAAGGCATTAGATGGGAAGATTCAGACCTGCGCTGGTAGCAGCTTTTCTATAGATAGACATGTCACAGTTCTAAAGTATATCTTGTAATCATTTTGCAAAGTATATCTTGCAATCATTTTTTCTCTCATACTTGAAAGCAAAGGTCTAGCAAAATCTGCATGCAGCTTAATTATTCGGGTCAGATTTTGCCAGACATGAGCTAGGCTGTATTTTGGCTAGCATAATGTAATTTCAATCTGCGTCAAAAATTAAAGCAAGTCCAAGAGTAGAATGGTGGCTTAAAGCAAGCATTTAACAAAAAAAAGGAGAGGGGGTTACAAATGGGAGACTTTAACAAACACAAAAGGGAAGATTGACAGTTTCCTATTGGGGGACCCAGTACTCACCTGAGTCTGTAAATATCCCAAGGTCTCTAACTTTCAAGCTGTGACTTTTTTTACGTATAGAAAGTTTCAGGTCATTTTCAAAATTTTATTAGTCTCCTCTAGGCCTTGTACAGCTAGATTCATAGTAACTAAAAACACTTGCTTCTCAGATGGGGGATACAAAAATGATCCCAAGAAAAAGTTTTAAAACACTCAAAAATGTTCTTAAAATAGTGGGGGGGAGTGGGTTTTTTTTGGTAACAACACTCTTTGAGATTATTTGCATTATTCACTAGTGGTTTTGTCACTCATGCCACCACTTGTGAGTAATACAGCCATCCCAAACTCATCCTGATAAACCTTTATAGTACACCACACTTGTTACCAGATTTGCCCATTACTTTGGGGTACGCTCATTTATTAGGAGCAAAGAGTCATTTATTAGGTTAGTCTTCTGGGTGGGGTTATTCTGTAATTCTATTGTAATGCTTGTATCACGTTTGTTTTCATATGGAGCTCTACTTCTCCCTTCTGCAACTTCTGTGAACACACACACACACACATTAACAGAGCAAGTCTGAGCGGACCGAGTCAATCAGCACTTGCAAGCTGATATGTCCCTGGACTCAGTGGGCTGGGTCAAGCAGCACTTTCAACCTGCCGCCCCCTTATATGCCCCTGGGCTCAATAGGGTGGGCCAAGCAGCACTTTCAACCTGCCACCCTTATATGCCACAGGTTCAGCATGTCCCTATCCCCACTTTCATGTTACAATTGTTCTGGTAGTAACCCACTTGATGAGCAAACCCCACAGTATTTTGGGATGCTACAGGGATCTTTAGCTTAGGTAAAAGAAGCGTTGCTGCAGAATAAATGGGGAAGCTAAAAACACAAAAGAGTAAAGTTCAGAGAGAGAATGAAGCAACCAGCTTAACCATAAAAGTTATTTATTGAATAATAGTGATAACTACACAAGGAGAGCCTAAACCAACATAACATACATTATTAAAGGTTACAAAAGTCAGATATAGAAAACTATACCTGATCAAACAAGTCGGGGTTAGAAAGTTATACCTGAGGTAAAAAAGAAAACAGAGAGTGAGAGAGAGAGGGGGATCTCACCAACTCCATGAAGCTTGAACTGGTCGGGGTTCCCAGGTGATGGTGGTAGCTCAGGGTCCTGAGGGCTGGAGACAGGCAGAGCCCCCAGCACGATCAGTTAGGAGAAGATGAAATCCCAGTGGAACTGATGCAGACTTTGGATCCATGCATCAGAACACTTACTTGAACATAGGTAGTGGTTTTTGTAGAGAAACAACAATGGTTCAAGGGAAAACACTAGATTTGTTTATGGGTAAACTGATGACTCAAGGGTTTTCTTTAGGCTAGACAATAGGAGCTGATCACTTTTGACTCTGGGTGGTGTTCCTTCCAGGGAGCTAACAATGCATTTAGACTGCTTCAGGATTTTGGATATCAATCAAGGATTCATTTCTAGAATTGGTCTGATAACTGCTGAGCTGGGTGTGTGCAGGTGTAGATTCATTAACATCTGGAACAGAGATTCCCCCATGGTGCAGTGCTTCCCTGCTTTTCTGGTCCCAGAGTTCAGTGCAGTTCTTGCCTTGGAATCTCTGTTCTCCATTTTGTATGCTAATGGAGATGCCTCCCTGTCCCATATTTGATGCAGATGAGGCTAGGGGAGTTGCCTTAATCTTGTCACCCTTGTCAGGAGGGGTCTAGGTGTGTCTCTCACCACCCTTCACTGCTCTCTGCAAATCTTTTCTCTGGTCGGTTTTGATTCAAGCAATGGCTGGGGCGGGGGAGGCTTTCATGAGTCAGACAGGCTGGATACTGCGCCCTGGTTCCCCAAGAACACAGCTGACTGGTATACCACGCAATGTTGTCTCAAATTCTCTCTCAGATTGTGTGCATATGTGTAATGTGTGTGTATATACATGCTCACAGAGAGACATGGAAACCCGTGCTACATACTGTACCATACTTGAATTGTTCCATAGTGGAAACTAGCAGGGATTGAGTGATAGAAATAAGAACCCACTGTTTACAAGGCTGTTTAGGCATTGGAAACCCCACTGAGGGAAATTCTGAGCTCTGTCTGGGTTTGTAGGTCAGTGCCCCAGTGGTTCCATAATTAACAAGTGTCCTCCAATGGTGTGAAAACTGTGGTTCCAATAGCTATTCTTAGCAGAATAAAAAAAAAAATTAGCTATCTTTCCAAACAGCTCTACTAACCATAATAAAGTCTAGTCATTACAGCAAACATGAAACCCTCCTGAAATTACCTCTTGCTACAACTAAACTATGAGCAGATTAACTGCATTTGATATAAACTTGTAATTTTTGCCTCAAACTTCTGGTTTTAAAAATCAAGCTATAGCAGCTAGAAATTATTCTGAGTTTAAGTAAAACAAAGCTACCATTGTGGTTAACCATCATTTGACTTCCCAAGGGGAAAAATAGTTTGCTATATCATCATCAGCTCTCCTCCTTTCTGCTTCCTTCTTCCCAGTTTTTTCTATTTAGATGACAACAAATTGGTAAAACAAAGACCACCCTTGACTTCGTTGCAGCAGCAATTCTAATAGACAAATTTTAAAACATGTATTCTGGGGACAGAAGAAAACAATCTTTGTATGAAAACCTTCAGTAAAGAAGGATTCATTTTTATTCACTTTTTCATATGCAAAATGTAGTTAGTTCTATGGTAGATATTAATGGATTTTTGCTCCCTGAGCCCTTGGAGACACAGGAGTTTGCTATCCAGACTTCTTGCTACATGCACACTCATGCTCTTCAGTAAGGGCCTTTACTCCCGTGCATGAGCTAAGTGTCTAATGTGTCTCAGTGTGCAGTTGGGGAGAACACGTTTGTTACGTTATTGATTTGAACTGGGACCATATAGAACATGGTCGCAACCAAAGTCCTGTAGTGGCACCACATCTTGTATAAAGGGGGTCAAATGAGGTGTCTAAGACAAGGTTATGGTTTGCTGGTTATGATTATGCTGTCTATATGTGTGTATCAATTTTGTAGTTGAAGTTATGAATATTGGCTCTATACTGTCTGTATTTCAAACTTATGCTATGCTTCTGGGAGACTTCCCAGACAAGTTGGTGTTAGCTCTGCCTAGCCTGCTTGATGGCCCATTAAGGACCATCAGCTATACAGTTGACCCACTGAGAGAAGGCAAATACGCCTTGTGACTCAGCAAAGTATGCAGGGACTGGCCCATGTGACTCCAGACTCCATTTTGCTGTAATTTTCCACAGTAAGGACAAAGAGGTGTTCTTACACTTGGAAAAGACTATAAAAGGCTGATGCCTATCCTCCATCTGGTCTTGAATCCCGCTTCTTACCTCTGGAGGGACTTTGCTACAAACTGAAGCTCTGAACAAAGGACTGAGGACCCATTCCAGCTGGGGATGTACTCCAGAGATTTGATTTTGAACCTGCAGTTTATTTCATCACTGCTACAAGCCTGAACCAAGAACTTTGCCATTACTGTATGTAATTGATTCCATTTAACCAATTCTAGCTCTCATCTATATCTTTTTCCTTTTATGAATAAACCTTTAGATTTTAGATTCTAAAGGATTGGCTACAGCGTGATTTGTTGGTAAGATCTAATTTGTATATTGACCTGGGTCTGGGGCTTGATCCTTTGGGATCAGGAGAACCGTTTTTTTTCTTTTAATGGGGTATTGGTTTTCATAACCATTTGTCCCCATAACGAATGGCACTGGTGGTGATACTGGGAAACTGGAGTGTCTAAGGGAATTGCTTGTGTGACTTGTGGTTAGCCAGTGGGGTGAGACCAAAGTCCTCTTTGTCTGGCTGGTTTGGTTTGCCTTAGAGGTGGAAAAACCCCAGCCTAGGGCTGTAACTGCCCTGTTTTAAGCAATTTGTCCTGAATTGGCACCCTCAGGGCTTGTCTACACTGGGGAGGGGGGGATCGATCTAAGATACGCAACTTCATCTACGCGAATAGCGTAGCTGAAGTCAAAGTATCTTAGATCGAATTACCTGGGGTCCACATGGCACGGGATCGACAGCCGTGGCTCCCGCGTCAACTGCGCTACCACCGCTCGCTCTGGTGGAGTTCCGGAGTCAACGGTGAGCACGTTCGGGGATCGATATATAGCGTCTTAATGAGACGCGATATATCGATCCTGGATAAATCGATTGGTGCCCGCCGATATGGCGAGTAGTGAAGATGTACCCTCAGTTGGGTCCCGCCAGAACCGCATCATTACAACATGTCTCACCATTTCTCTCACCATTCCCAGGAGGTGACTGGACTGTTTCTTGTTCAAAGTCGGAGATGTACAAAATGTGACAGGTTTGGTTCACAAGTGATTTGTTGAGTAATGTTTTCAGTTCCAGACTGCACATGTTTGCACTGGACAATTTCACAGTTAACCTAATATTAATGAAATATATGAACAAACTGCAGTGCAAAAGGAAGGAAAACTACACAGGAGACAGAAACAGGGATTTTTTATTTAATACCCTTAACTGAAACAATGCGGTGGGCCAATAATTTCACACAAATTCAGAATCGTTCCTTGTACATAGTTGATCTTGTTGAGTTACAATCCAGCTTTGGATCTGTCAGGGATCAGAGCCCTGTTGTATTAAGTAATGTGCAAACTAGAGCTCCCTCCCCAAAGAGCTTAGAATCTTGTTTGGGGGCAGTGAGACTCAAAGGGTGAGCAAAAGAGACAGATGGTGAGAACAAGATAACTTTGAAATGAACAAGTTTTGTATGGTAAGCAATAGTCTCAGCTAGCCACCTTTGTAGCCAGGGTTTTATAGGCATTGTGACAGAGATTATTCTTGAGTTATACTACTGGCTAGCCAGGGTCATACTAACCAATACACCATCCAGTCTTGGGGTGTAAGATGCACCCAGATGGATAAGAGGGTAATTATCAGGTAAGCCGGGCCATCCTAAAGACCAGCTGATTGGTCAGCGCCCATTGAGCCACTGCGCCATTTGGCCTACACGAGTAGTTTCATCTGAGTTCTGGCTATGCACAAGAGTGGCATGCCAACTGAATTGGAGGGGGAAAGGAGTGAGGAGGATGACCTGAGGGAGAGGAGGAGACACAGATCAGCAAAAGAAACCTGGGTCTGTAAAAAGAAAGGGCTGAGATGTGTTAGAAGCAGGGCCTTATGTCTACAGCACAGGACTGGGTGTCACAAAATCTGGGTTTTATGCCTGACTCAGGTAAAGCCTTCCCTTGTGACCTTTGGCAAGTCACTTAGGCCACAACCAGCAAACTTGTTGGCCTAAAGTTAAGAATCTAAATCCATATTTTGTGCCTGATCCAGCACCCATAAAGTCAATAGAGAAGGCATTGGATCAGGCCTTAGACTCCTAAAGAGGTGACCTGATCGTCAGAGTTGTTTAATACCTGACCATCCTGCTGCAGTCCAAAGTGCTATCATTAACTCACAGATTTTCCTGGCATGCCATTTCAGTGCATGTTAGGCAGCCTAAAGAGTTAAAAATGAAGGGGAGGATTGTGATCACTAAATTTTATGGCTTCTGGACACTTATTAGGTTGATTCAGCCCTGATTTTTGTGGGATTTTAATAACTAATTTTGGTCTCCATCTTATGGCTTTGTGTTTCCATTTGACACATATACTATATTGTGGTAATGTTTCACTCCAATTACTATTGTATTGTCAAATAATTAACAAAATTGAACCTAATGTATCTGAATGAAAATGACAATAACATGATTAATAACAAATAGAAACTAAAAAAAAATCTAATCAAATTCTATTGAATAGAGTCTTATGTATCAACTCCAATGTGCCTTTTTAGGAGAAAAAACATATTATTTTTTCATTTCTTTCCCAAGAGCCAGCAAAAAAAAATAACTAGCATGTACATTTTCAAAGTAGCAACGGAGGTTGCAAAATTACTGCTTGCATTGGTTTGAATGTCTGGCTCCTGCTAAACAATGAGAAGCCACATGTTAGAAGGATAAGTAAACTATTGTAGCAGCTATTCAATTTTACCGTCTATCCATCCATTCATCTATACAGGCAATAATAAAACACATCACCATGGTCACTATTATGAAGTTTATGCGCCCTTCCTGTTGGAGTATCACCGGCTTGGGAGAAACAAATAAACAAATTATGTGTGTGAAGGATGCAATTTATAATTATCATTTACAGAAAAAAAGATTCTAAAAAGATGCTTTAAAAATTACAAGTCCTGATGTTCAATTCATGGCTGTGACCCAACTGTGATAAAAAACTGTTTGTGGACTAAATTATATATTATCAGGCAAAACAATGGGAACATGGAGTGCTACAGGTCTGAATTAGGCATCTTGTGGTTGGCTTTTGCATTGTATGAGCATATTTGTCTGTCCAATTATGAAAAAAGGAGTCAGAAATACTATAGTCAAAGTGTGACACACTCAGAACCGTAAGCCACCGTATTCACCCTCTGCCTCAGCACCCCACCAGCAAACTCCTTGAGATTCTTCCAGTCTAAAACTTTCCTTGAAAGTAACATTCAGTGAACTCCAGTTGCTGAATTCCCCAGAGACTTGTTTCCACAGTGTCCAGTCCCTCTAACTGGACACTCACAGAAATGATCAAGTCCACTTCCTCCAAAGAGACAGTGTACACAACAGCCTGTTAGCACAGCTGAGGACACACATTTCATTTTGAGATACAGCATTGAGATGGTTTATAGTAAAACTAAGAGTATGTTTATTATTAAAAAACAGAGATTTGACTGATACTAAGCAGAAACAACAGAAACAGAAAATGGTTACAAATGGAACAAAATAAAACATACTTTCTAGTTTCCAAGATGCAACTTTAGTGAGCTACAATCTTTGCTCAGACAGCTTTCTCACTCACATCAACATACCAGCACCTCCAGCCAATCCAGCAGGAGGATCTAACATTCACAGAATAAGAGGGTGCTGTCCCCTTAGTGGCAGATAACAAAGGGGTTTTCTTTCTTTCTATTTATAGTCCAGAATATTTTTTAATGTATTCTTTGAAAAGCAAACCCAGACACAGTTCCCCTCACCTGTTTTGGGGAGCAGGTGCCAAACCCTTACTTTATCATGAGGGCAAATTGTCTTTTTGATTGGATTAATCACTTTGTTTACCTTATATGTAAATATACTTTCATTGACCTTTGCCTGTAATCAAGCTGGTCAGATAGGTGAATCCACATTTTCTAGGTAAGGCTTGTTTATCCACTGCCTCCAAAACATATTTTAGGATTATATTTGCAGCACAGATACATAACCTTTTATACACAACCCATACATACATCACACAGTGATATACATAAGAGCATGGCCTCAGTTTTTACGATATCTTAGAAGCTGTTGTTTGGCTAAATATTGGGACAACACTGTGCTGAGTGTGCAATTATGAGATTATCTGGACAATTAATGGATTGTGTGAGGGAAAACTAAGAGGAACTGGGCTGAGATCCTCGCCTCTTCTTTGGCTCCTTTACACCAGATGAAATGTCTGCAGTGGTATACAGGGGCTGCAAAAGCTCCATATCCAGTTTGGGTGGATTCCCCAGGCACAGATACTGTGGGGTACAGTTATAAGGTTGCATCCGTCCTTAGTACCTCTTCACAAGCCAGGATAGGGCTCATGGTGGGAAGGGCATACCTAGCAGTGTAGTTGAGGGTAAACTTGGGTTAGCTAAATGTACTCATTTTTCATTTGGAGAATATGGAGTTTAGGTCAGTTTACCCACTTTTTTTACCACTACAACGCTGGATGTATCAGCATGCCACTCTATGATGATTCCAAGCAGTGCTGTAGCCTATAGGGCAGCTGCCATAACTTACACAGAACCTCAGGGCTGTCTAAATTATGTCAGGGACCTCTCCAACCCCTGGAGCACCATGGGATCAGAAAGGGCACAAAGATGGCTTAAAGCCACCATAACCTCCTTCTCCTCCTTGGCAGCATATTCTGTGCTCTTAGAGATGCAGCACAGAATCTGACCTCCATAGCTAGCAGAACACCAATCTTGAGACTTGTGTGGAGCACATTCGCTCATAGCCCCAAATGGTCTTAAGTATTAGTGTTAACATGCTATACCTACGATCACCACTGACAGTACAGATGTTTCTAATAGATACGCGAATTGCAATATTACCCACATATTAAAAGTAAGTCTAGGCAAAAACTTTATCAACCAAATAACAAATGGAGCGTCTATAAACGTTGGCATTGGAGGGAGAGAAGTTACAGAGTATATTTTTAGAATGATGCATTTTTCATTTACCAAAGACCAGCAAATTGAGTAATCTGAGGAATCAGCATGAAATATGAAAACTCAGTAATCTACTCTACCTTGCGAAGTGATATGCTTCAGTTTGTAATGTGGAAATTCAAGTTTTGAGGGGTACAGTCATTACATAAATTAACTTCAAATCTGTCTTGCAACATATAGCATCACATTTCATGTGTGATATCCCATATCTAATATCATCATGCTGCTTGGAAAATTAATGAACATCAACAATATAAACAAGTAGAAAGTAAAACACAAAAACATAAAGAAATTGCAAAGAGGACACTTCCCATGTTTTCTTTCTGTTGGGTGTTAGGGCACTATAATGTACTTTTGATTCATTTTATTTTGGAATTACAATATAATATAAATTCCAGTCTGAATTGTTTGCTTTCATTCTAAAGTGGTGAATATGGCTACCTAGAATAACATGCATTCAATTGACCAGAACTAATAACTATTTAAATGCAACTTTGATACTGTCCCAAAATTCCAGTGGAATATGTTTGCCTACCAGCAAGTGTGTGTATAAAATTGACATTGTGAAATCCAAAACCTGAAATTTGCCTTTTAGCAAACACGAATTAATTGCATATAAAAGTCTGATCCTCTAATAAAAATATAGACTGTATAAACTCTGCAAAACCATTCTTATAGATATCATATTGTCTGAGCAGAAAGCTTTTGTAGCTAAAATTGCTTGTATTTATATCTTTTTTCCAATCAGAAATATCATCCGTATAAAGACTATTTCAGTAGTGGGTAGAAGACTCCTGGCGCCTCCATTGAAACACAGGCATTAAGAGGACTGGTAACTTCATGAGGCATTTGCTTTTCACATTTTTTTTCTGCCTCAGAGCAGCCAGTCCCAACTTGTTTCAGAATGATGATTTGTAGCAGTGTAGTTTTCGAAGTGCTGGAGTAGGCACGCATTTGCTAGGCAGTGCATATTCAACCTTGTTACAGCACGGAGATTAGCTTCAACAGAGATCAACTCTATAACCTTGGAGAAAGCTGATACTACTTGTGTTGTCTTTTCAACATCCATAGTTGTTGTGGTTTATATGTTCCTTGCACTGTATAGTATAATTAGTTTTGGTGCAAGATGCTAATCTAAGGTCCAGAATAGCCCTTATTCACACAAGTCATCCAATTGACGCCAATGGGACTGTTCACTTTGGTAAAGGCTTGTCTGAGTTCTGACAACTGAGAATTCAAAGCTAAAAGATTTCAATCACCTTTAAAATTAGTATGGATCTTCAAGAAAAGAGGTGGACATAGAATTCTAAGGCCTTGGCTACACTTGAGAATTGTAGTCGCGCCGCCAGCGCTGTGAGAGCTCTCTCGCAGCACTGCAAGTACTCCACCTCTCCGAGGGGAATAGTTTGCAGCGCTGTGAGTGAGCGTGCAGCGCTGCAGGCGCTGATTACACTGGCGCTTTAGAGCGCTGCACTCGCTGCGCTCGGGGCGGGGGGCGTTTTCACACCCCTGAGCGCAGCAAGTTGCAGCGCTGTACAGCGCCAGTGTAGCCACGGCCTGAGTATGACTGAGACTCAGTCTTTCAGGGCCCTATCCTGAGGACACTGCTTCTGATGCAAGAATGGTTTGGGGATAGAGATGGCTGTCCAGCCCGCAGGAGAAATGTAGAGCAGCCTCAAATCTTCAAGGCTATGTCTACACTTGGAGGTGGGGGAGTGATTCCCAACTGGAGCAGACATAATTTAGGGTTACCATATTTAGTGCCTCCGAAAGGAGGACACTCCACGGGGCCCCGCCCCCGCCCCAACTCTGCCCCCTCCCCAAAGTCTCCGCCCCCTCCCCTGCTTCCCTCGAACATTTGAGTCGCGGGAAGCCTGAAGCAGGTAAGGGGGGGTGTGGGGGGAGGAGGCGCGGCCCACCCCCGGCCCCTGGCACCGCAGGTCCTCAGCCCGGCCCCCGTCCCATCCCCAGAGCCCCCGGCCCGGCCTGGCACCGCCGGCCCGGCCCCCGAGCCCCCGGTCCGGCCCAGCACCGCCGGCCGAGCCCCCGGCCCGGCCCGGCACCGCCGGCCGAGCCCCCGAGCCCCCGGCCCGGC